>NC_051387.1:31987485-32009985 GCF_015228065.2 Penaeus monodon | reverse complement strand
TGACATATATATATATAAGAGATATAGTAGTAGAGATATAGTAGATTACTAGATATTATTATATATATAGCACATCGAAGCTTATCCACACATATATATGATATATATATAGATATGTATATAGATATATATATAGTATATTATATAGATAGATATATATATATAGAGATATGCAGAGAAATGATATGGATATAAAATAGATTGCATATTATCAGGAATTCTATAGATATATAGATTATATATCTATATATTATTATATTATATATTTAAATATATATAAATATATAAAATATATAACTATACATATTTTTTTATATATAGTGTTATATATATATATATATATTAGAGAGATGAGAGACATGATCTATTCATATATGTCCAAATATTTTTTGTGATATGAATTATATAGATATATATATATATATATATTATTAATAGATATATATATAGATAATATATAATTGCATATATATATGAACATATAATATATATATTTTATATATAATAATATCTATAGTAATTAATATATTCATATATTATATATATATATGAGAATATTATAGTATATAGAGTATATAAACATATGCATATACTACAATATATATAATATATAGATATATATATTAATAGATTATGTTTTTGTTCCTGTTCATTTTTGTTTATAGATAGATATAGAAAAATAGATAAATAGATAAATATAATTAGATAGATATATATATATTATATATATAGATTGTTTTGATATTATATAGTTATATATTATATATTATAGATGATATATATAGATAATAGATATATTATAGTATATATGTATGGATAGGCATATAGTGGGATATATAGATATAATAGATATATAAAGATATAATAATATAGATATGTAGAGATACAGATATAGAGATTATATAGATTATATAGAGGAGATATATTCAGTATATTCATATTGAGAGGCATTATATATATATAGTAATATGATCTATATATTTAGATAGATATATAGATATAGGCATTATAGAGATATAGTATAGAGATATAGGTATATATATATGATAATATAATATAGAGATAGATAGGAATAGATTAGATATATCTATACATATATAGAGATATATGTAATAGATTATGATAGATGCAGATACATATATATTCTATATATATATTATATATATATAATATATATACATATATATATATATGCATATTAAAATATGAAAAAAAAAAAAAAAAAAATCATATATATATATGTATATATATATGCATATTGCAATATATACACACAACACACACCACCACACACACACACATATATATATATATATATATATATATATATATATATATAATATATTATATATATATAGATGTATATAATATATGCATATACATATATTACATTAATATATATATATAAGAGATATTATAGATATATAGATAGGATATATATTTATTATATATAGATATGCATATAAATAGTGAAATTAGATATAAAAATAATATATAGATTATATATGCAGGACATAGATACTAGAGATTATATATATATATATATATATATATAGGCATATATAAGTATAGATATAGATATATATGATATATATATAGAGAGAGAGGTAATGTATATATATATATATATAGTAGAGATAGAGAGAGATATATATAGATAGTATGCTATATATATATATGATATATATATATATATATGCATATTAGATGTATATATAGATAGGGGAGTATATATTATATAGATAGATATATAGGTAGAGAGATAGATATATATAGTATATATATATATATTAATATATACATTATACATATAGATATATATATATATATATATATATATATATAATATATATATCATATAATATATATATTACATATATATACACAAACCTATCTATCTATCTATGAATATAAATAACAACCCTCCCTGACGAGGACTGAACCTAGGTCACTCGGGGTATGAAACCGGAGGCCAGGTGCTTAAACCAAACCGTGCACACGACCCACTAAAAGGAGTGCCAACTAGGATCTTACTAGCTCCATAGACATTACCTATCTACTCATACTTGAGTAATGACATGCGAAGTTTGTACGCTCATCCAGTGGGTGGTACTCGGGTGGAAATTGATTTGCAATTCAAATCATAAGCCAGAATTACTGAGGTATATTTATGAAAGATGGGAATAATGCAATGCCGCATTGTAATCGATAAATAAACAAAACCCTCCCATGACCAGGACTCGAACCTAGGTCACTCCGGTAGAAACCGGAGGTCAGTGCTAAACACCCCAGACACACGGACCACTTAAAGGAGTGTGCAACTAGGATTTACAAGCTCCATAGACATGGCATTTATTCAGCTTTCATAATATACCTCAGTTCTTCTGGCTTAGGATTTGACATGCTAAATCAATTTCCACCAGAGTGCATATCTATATATATAAAGATATATATATCTATTATTATTATATATATATATCTAGATATTATATTATATATATATATATCTATATTATATATATATCTATATATATATATTAATATGCATCTATCTATGCATATATATTGCATATAATATGCTATATATATGTACTTATGGCTCAGTACTCTGGCTTAGGATTGAAGTGCCTAAATCAATTTCCACCGAGTGCAATATATATATATATATATCTAATATATAATTTAGATATTATAGATGATATATAGATATATGATATATATAGTACAGATATGATACATATAGATATAGATAGCCATGTAGAGATATGATAGAGAACCTAGAGAGAGAGATATAGATAGAGGAACTATCGATAGATATGATATATATATATATATATAATAGTAGATATATATATATATATATATATAGGCATATATGCATATATAATAATATATATATAGATATAGATATATCTATAATTATATATTATATATATATGTATGCCATATATATATATATATATATATATATATATATATGTAATATATATATATATATTATATATATATATATATATATATATGTATTATATATATATAGAGAAATATATATAATGTATCTATATATATTATATAATATATATATATATATATAATATAATATATAATAATATTATATATATATATATAGATATATATAAATATATATACATATAATATACTATACATATACATATATATACTATTATATATACATATATATTATATATTATATATATATATATATATATATATATATATATATATATATATATATATATATGTGTTGTGTGTGCATCCATTTATTGACCAATGACTTTTTCTGTTTTTTATTTGGGAAACAAATGATATCATGTAATGAATAATACTATATTAACACCTCTGTAAGGTTGCATGAAATATGCCAAACATAATGGGTTTCCAGGATTTTTTAATCTCTTGCAATGGCTGAAGCTTAATGTGATGAATTTATTCCTTATTGTATGACAAGTTACTTTATAGTTATTTTCTTATAATTGCAACATCTTGCAATCTTTTATGCTTATCAGTATGAAAAAAAATTACACAAAAGTGAACAGTTTGGAAGTTGTGATAAATTGTATAATATCACTCACATTATCTTTTAACACTGTAGAGAGCAGGTTCATAAAGAGGGGTTAATAGCTCTACTGGTATGGAAATACTGAATTAAATATAACTGCACTAATCCACTGGATCTGGGTGATAAGATTATCATGTCATGAATAAATCTGACTAAGGCCTGTGTAATGGGAATGAGCCGTAATGAAAATTTTGATCAAAGGCCATTGTGATGGGAATGACTTACCATGAGTACATAAAACTCTTGGAAGATTAGGCCACTATTTCCATGCTTTGGATCCTAAGCCTGCTTGCCATGACTGACAGTACAAGGTGTGTTACAGAAAATTGAATAATACAAAAACATTTAAAAATGACACAAATAACAAAATATTGTTATTGTTAAAACGCAGAGTTGAAGACTATCTAGAGAGATGTCTATTACCATCCTACTACAGCACATTAGATGACAAGTATAGACCTTAAAAAACATGAAACATATAAAAGATAGAAGGAAAATATTCTGCTGAAAAAGAGATAATAACAACGCAAAAGGGAGGCAAGCAGTCTTGACACACCAAACCAGTGTTTCTGTGGGCCAGGCCTGTAAGTTACACACCTGGGAGAATTGCCACTCAAGTATGTCTAATGTCTAGATTTTGGGTCTCGTAGGGCAGGGTGGCACCCAGATCCAATGGGTTAGATAACATTATTCAAATATCAATTCTTAATTTAACAAATTACTTACATTGATTTGCACGTTTTGTAGTGAAAGACATAAGAATCAATGTGACATATGAAATGTAAAGAGGTGACACAACAGATGTGTACGTTGCTGATGTGTTACCATTCAACTTGCTTGCAAGGGTGATCTGAAAAGTTTGATGCAATATAGAAGATTCAAGTCTAAAGCAGTAATTAATGGATGAGTAAGAAGTGTATACATGGATCATGTTTTATACTATCTTTTACTTTTTTTTTCATTTGTAATACTTCAAAACTTAATTTTCCTCCATTATTCCAGCCTATAAAAACTTTTAAGATCAAGAAAATACTAATCAGATAAATCTAATCATCAACCTTCCATCTTATGCTCAAAAGTCTCCAAATAATGGAAATGGAAGGATCTACTTACAAGAAAAATCAACAGCGGAGCAACAAGACAGGTGTAACCAATGGCAGAGTTCATTGATGTTCTGCGGCGATCAGGGTTAACGTCTGGCATACGCAAGAGAAGTCCAGCGAATATGATAGAATAGAGAACTGCTACGACTGAAACACACATTAATATCCATGCTGGAACGAACACAATCTGTAAAGAAATACATCTTGATTACAACAAATACGTGTTAGATTAAAAACAATTTAGCTTGATAAAAGAAGCTAAATAATCAGGATTTCACTGTATGATTATATGTATATGTATATATATGCATATACATAGATATATGCATATAATATCCATATAGATGTATTTCTACACAAATAGATGTATAAATACAGGCATATACATATGTATATATAATTATATATACATATATGTATATGTATACATATACATCTATGTATACATGTATATATAAATATATATACATATATATACAGGTACATATTTATACATATGTATATATGTACATATATGTATACATTTGCATACATATATGTATTTATATATGCATATATACAGACATATATATATATACACACACACATATGTATATAAATATATATGTATATACAAATAATGTATTATATACACACATGCATATTACATATATGTATATGTATACATATACAATATAAATCATATATGTAAATAAATGCATATACTATATATATATATATTATATATATATATATATAATAATGTGTGTGTGTGTGTGTCTGTGTGTGGTGTGTTTGTGTGTGTGTGTGTGTTGTGTGTGTGTGTGTGTGTGTGTGGTGTGTGTGCGTGCGTGTGTGTGTGTGTATAATCATATATATATTATATATATATATATATATATTAGATATATAATATATATATATATACATAATACATACACACACAAATCTATATGCATATATAATCATACACACCATAAGTACATACATATAATATATATTACATAAATAACAAATATATATATGCATATATATCTATAATATATATATATATATATATAATTATATATAATAATCTATATATAAAGTACATACAGATAACATATATGTGAATATATATTATATATATGTATATATACATATATATAAATCAACATATATGTAATACATACACATATTTATGTCTATGTATATATACACATATATGTATATATGTACATACATATATATGAATACATACATATGTATATAAACACATGTATAAATGTATATATAAATATATACATACATATATATACAGGTATATATGTATACATATGTATAAATACACATAAATACATATATATACATATATACATATTTATAATCATGTATATATACATATACACACACATCTACATATACATATATCATATATATACACATATGTTTACATATATTATATATAAACACACACACCACACACACATATATATATATATATTATATATATATATATATATACTATATATATATATATATATATATATATATATATATACACCATGTTTTGTATATATATATTACACATGTATATATGCAATATTATATGTACTATATGCATATATACACACATCATATATATATATATATATATATATATATATATATATATATATATATAATATATATTATATATATATAATATATATATATGTATATGTATAGATATACGAATATATTAATTGATGAAATAGTATATATAACATTATATATGTGTATACACACATAAATATCTATATATACATACGAACATATGTATGTATGTATATATATATGTGTATGTATGTATGTATGTATGTATGTATGCATGTGCGCATGCACACACCGCACACACAAACAGACATATATGTATGCATATGTATATTTATGTATGTATGCCTAAATATATGCATATATGTATGTATTTATTTATGCATGCGTGTGCACACGCACATGCGCACACACACACACACACACACACACACACACACACACACACACACACACACACACACACACACACACACGCACACACAAATAAAACTAAAATCTTCTAGGACACTTTACTAGAATAAAAACTTCCAAGTGGACTTACCTCCCATGGCCATCTTATATATTCATCAAGACGGAGAGCAATAAAGATGAACTGCAATAGATTCACAGAACAGAAGAGCTCGAGCTATTGAAAAAAAAATCTAATTAGTACCTTTATAGAGATAAAAAAAGCAAAAGCAAATGACAGATATAAAAAGAGAGAAGATATAGTGAAGGAAGGAGGAGGGAGGGAAGGAGGGAGGAGGGGAGGGAGGAGGGAGGGAGGGAGAGAGGGGTAGGGAGAGGGAGAGGGGGAGGGGGGAGAGTGAGAGAGAGAGAGGAGAGAGAGAGAGAGAGAGAGGAGATAGAGAGGAAAGAGAGGACAGAGAGAGAGAGATGAGAGAGAGAGGAGAGAGAGAGCGAGAAGTGGAGAAGGAGGGGGAGGACTGAGTGAGGGAGGGGGGAGAAGGAGGGAGGGAGTGAGTGAGGGGAGGGAGGGAGGGAGGGTAGGGAGGGAGGGAGGTGAGGGGGGGGAGAGAGAGAGAGGAGAGAGAGAGGGAGGAGAGAGAAGAGCGAGAGAGAGAGAGAGAGGACTGATGAGAGGAGGGAGAGAGAGTGAGAGAGAGAGAGGTGAGAGAGATGAGGATCGAGAGAGGAGGAGAGGAACGAGAGAGAGAGAGAGAGAGAGAGACGAGAGAGAGTCGGAGAGAGAGAGAGAGAGAAGTGGGGAAGGAGGGAGGGAGGGAAGGAGGGAGGGAAGGAGGGAGGGAGGGAGGGAGGGGGAGGGAAGGAGGGAGGGGCGGGAGGGAGGGAGGGAGAGAGACGAGAGAGAGAGAGAGAGAGAGAGAGGAGAGAGAGATGAGAGAGAGAGAGAGAGAGTGAGTGAGTGCGTGAGTGAGAGAGTGATGAGTGAGTGAGTGAGTGAGTGAGTGAGAGAGAGAGAGAAGAGAGAGAGAGAGAGGAGGAGGGAGAGAGAGGAGAGAGAGAGAGAAGGAGAGAAGATAGAGGTGGGGGGGGGGGGGGGAAAGAGAGAGAGAGGAGAGAGAGGAGAGAGAGAGAGAGAGAGAGAGAGAGAGAGGGAGAAGAGAGAGAGAGAGAGAGAGAAGAGAAGAGAGAGAGAGGAGAGGGAGGGAGGGAGGGAGGGGGGAGGGAGAGAGGGAGGGGGAGGGAGAGAGGGAGAGGGAGGGGAGAGGGATGAGGAGAGGGAGAGGGAGAGAGAGAGAGAGAGAGAGAAAGAGAGAGAGAGAGAGAGAGAGCGAAATACATTATATCACAATTGAACCAATTTAACAATGTTAGTGGGAAAATCAACAAACCTCAAAAGACCTGTCATAGGTTTTACTGCCCAGATACAGCAGCAATGGACACAAGGAAGATATCAAAATAAGAGGAGCAAAGACAGAGACCCAGGCATGGCGCTTATTTTCCAATTTGTCAGCCACCAAGACCTCAAACATCAATAAGAAGAGATGAAGGCCGAGGGAGATGAGTAAGGCCCGGTACTGGATGTATGACTGGCCTTCTAATCTGTTGGAGACATTATAAAATATTACCATATACATTGTTCCACACCTCTAATAAACCATAATGAAACATTTATATAAATATGAATAAAATATAAGTATAAAATAAAAGATAAAAATGAACATGCAAAATGTGCATTTTTTTCCTGTTTACTGGTGTGCACCCCTAGCTATCTTACCTATAATGAGGATTCTTCCACCAGACTATGTTCCCAATAAGGGCTCCTGTCACAACAAGGATCTTCCCAAACCCAAATTGGTGAGAAGACAAAAACCCAGTAACTCCAGTCCAGTTCATCATCAAGACGAAGGAGAGAGTAGGGCAGGGAATGTTGCCAAACACACCCACACAATAAATTCCTGGAATGACATTATTTAAATAATAATACATACATTGTATACAGAAGCACTGAAATTACACTTTTTCTTCTGTGAGTATCTGTGATTGTTTTTTTCAGCTCTGGGCATGTGTTTTCTGACATTACACTATGATAGATACTATGTCTGTTTCTTCTTTATGGTTACTAAACTGCTCACTCACACTGGATGGTTATATTAAAACTTTCTGGCATTAAACAATGAGCCCATTGCCTGATTACTAGTAGTTATGCCTTCCAAAGTAGGCTTGAAGTTTCTTTTAGTTTCTGTCATGGACAAATATTATATGTTGCTACCAAAATCATAGACAACAAGGGAAACATGTTTCCTGGAGCCTCTAGTTTCTATCAAGGATGACGGTTTGTGACTCCTTTTTTAGCATGTCCCTTAGGTGGCAAGGGTACAGGTTGTTGTCATGGGGTTAAAATAAGGGACCAAAATCAATATAATAACTAAGGATTTCTCACTGGAAATTGTAATAGAAAGGGATTTTTTTCAATTTCACAAACCATTCCTACCTTGAAATATCATTCTCTTGCTTCAATCATTCACAGCGTTAATATGCCCTGAATCTCTTTTGTTTTTAATCACAACTGAAATAATTGGTATATGGTAATTGTTGCAAAGTAAACTGCACTCTTGAGGGAAAAAGGTTTTCTTACTCCAGTCACTGCTGTGCTGCACCCCTCTCAGGGGGGGATTGAAAGGTTTTATTGCCTCTCATTAGTATGAATGTGCATTGCAATACTTAAATATTAGAAGTTTTACTTTGATAATTCTTTTGCCACACAATTCCAGACATTTCTCCTGCCCTCCCCAACTAGTGGAGCTAATATAGTAAGCTATGCTTGTTTGAAATTGGTGATAGGCATGTTATACATATGGTCCCTGGAGAAAAAATCAGTATAGTCAGTTTCACACAGACCATATGGTAGAAAGTAAATTTGTCTTTACGGATAAAAATGAAGAAAATAAGAAATATTTCACAATGGTATTTCCATCACAAGTTGATAATAAAAAGTTTTGTAATGTCACTATCTAAATAAATGGAAAACCTACACTCACTGATTATAAGAATGATTTTTGTAATGTTCGAAATGACAAAAGATAGGTTAGACCAACCTGCGTGGAGAAAAGTCCATGCAATTGTGTGGGGTTCAGGGGTGGAGCTCTCAATAAGGAAATATGACAATTAGCGGGGGTTATGGGGATGATGCCTCCAAGTTTAGAAGTTCTATATAATATATATATATAATATATATTATAGATATATATATATATATATTTTTTTTTTTTTGTTTTTTTTTTTTTTTTTTTACATAATTTCAAGTACAGATCAGAAAAATGCAGGACCACAGTCAGTATTTGTGAATTTCAATCTGAAACTTTGCATTTCCTCAACACGAAGATGTATAGTTATATAAAAAATACATTTTCTCCTAAACACAAATTAATGTGGTTGGTAGTGTGAAAAAAATAATAATACTTAGACGTACCCAGGATTAAAGTCGCGAAAAACATTGATTGGAGATTCATTTCCAACTACTATTACATTATACCAATTCTCCTGTTCTGGAGATTAAACACGCCGTCATAGTCATTATGTGTTTCTGAATGGAGCACACTATGGAAAATAAGAGCAGAATCGTGTGGTCACCCGACTGAATTCTACTTTTCTGTTTGGCATCAAAACACAGCTGATTTCGAAAGGGAGATGTGTATAAGCGGGAATGACGCAATATCAATGAGAATAAAAAGATAAGTGATGGATAGTTAATGAAAGTAACGTAAACTATGTGAACATTCAATTATTATTATAAAAAATATCATTTGATTTAACAGCATTTTACGGTAGTTGTGGACTTGTTTAATGTAAAAAAATATTCAATATTCCTTGGTAACACAAACACATACACACACACTATGTTTCTACAAGAGGAAAATCTAGAACGACTGATATTTTTTTTTTCCGTCACTTCTAGCGGCCTGTTTATATTGGATTTATTAGTAAAGTACAACATTCACTGCAAATCTATAATTGGTTTAAAAAACATTATCAAGGCACAAGCGTGAACTGATATGGCACTTTCGGGCTGTACCTAGGATCAGATCCTTTAAATATAGAAGGAATTGAATTGGACATCAGTTATTCTGGTTATGTGACTTATCTGTTTTTTGTGCATTTCTTTTGGGGCTGCGCCTTGATTTATGTAACGGAGGAAAGGCGTTCCTTCAGTATCAGTGCAGCATACGAACGGAAGATGCTTTATCTCGCCTTGCTTGACAACTTATGTGGTATGTTTTTTTTTTTTTTTTTTTTTTTTCTTTTTTCTAAATAATTCAAGTCAGTAGCCAAGAGTAGCAGGCAGCTGAACGTCTTCCTACGGTGGGGACGTTGGCTGAGAAGTGATCTTGTTTCAAGGAACTAGACCACAGTGATCTTAAAGTATTGACCCACTTGTATTGCTTCAAGAACTAGCACACCACGAAAGCAGATTGTATTTATGAATTTCTTTCTCGTGATAATGCTATCTTTAGAGAATAATAAATATCGGTAATATAGTTATACTTTGCAGACGCAAATTATGTTATATTTACCTCTGTGTCACCTTCATCCACGTGCCTTAGCAAGCAAGCCATGTGAATGTGGAGAGTTATTACTGTGAAGAAAAAAAACGTAGATGCTGTTAGAACTTGGGTTTAGGCATAATGGATTAAAAATAGAAAAACATATAAGCTACGTCGAACGGCCTGTTAGCTCAGTTGGTTAGCGGCCGTGCTAATAACGCGGATGCGAGGTCGATCCCCTTACGGCAGAGGTTTTTTATATATACTTCAAAGTTTCTTCGAGATCCCTTGTGTGTAGTTAACATCCTAACTGTTACGACCCTAACAAAGGCCAGAGGTCACACATGTTTGATATCTTGATGTACTGCGCTCTGCGCAGTTCCGCGATGCCTCAAGACAAGATTATAGCAAGGGTCAAACTGGCCTTTTCTATTGGGAGGAGGAAAAACCAATGCCACATGAAAAAATGCTACTTGATAGCCGTATATGACATTTGGCACTGAAAATGATATACGCAATACAGAGGCAGAACGGTGAGCGATAGGGAAGGCATCCGTGCATTGCATATATTGTATACATATACACGTAGGTCGCTAACTGACCTCAATCACACTCACTTACTCCCACACTCCACTCTCATACTCATTCAACACTCTCTTTCATACTCACTCACACACCCATTCACTCACTCGTACAAGAAATCACATACTCACTCACATATGTAAGTAAATTTTAAGTCTCGGCTACTGGGGCAATTCCACACCCCAACCCCAGATACTAGTTTCCATGTTACATTAATAGTATGAGAAAACATTTGCTCGTTTTCTTAACTTGTATTATACGAGTTGCAATGTCGCACCATGAATGCAAAGTAGAAGAAACGAAAAAGTCGGCCCCAAACCGATATGCTTTTGCGTCAGGCCTCCAGAATATCAAGAGGCGTGCACATCCTCGCCAAAAAACAGGATTCTCTCATTCCGGCCGTGATATTAGAAGAAAAAGTTGAAGACACTAGAGGCCATATTTCCGCCGTTTCAACAATGTCGTGCTACACTTTCCTATGAACTTTCCGCCCCTATTTATGGGAGCCGACAGCAGTCATATATAAGCTTTTGCACCTCGCTGATGAAGCTACTCGTGGTCCTGCCACTGGGAACCTCCTCGTTGAAGGTGCAAGGACGAGAGCTCCCTCTCTGAGGTACAGCCTTTGGTGGCTGTTTCACTGGAGAGGGAGGAAGGAAGGGTTCCAAACATGATACCTATATTGTTAGGTGGAAGGCATCCCCTCTGGTCTCTCCCCAGGGGTTCCCACCCTACCACGTGCCGTGGTGGCTTCCCTCTGCGCTGTGGGACGGGGTCCTGGAGGTTGGAGGGATGCCGTACATGAGTATGCCCTACGCTAGCAACACGTCGGGTGGCTTGATCCGTGGCCCTGGTCAGTACAGTCAATCGGCTGGTCCCTTCGGGGCTTGGGAACAGGCAATGTCGCCGTTGCACTCATTACTGGCCATGGAGTGGGTGTACAACGGCAGTGGCTGGTATATCTCTCACCACCTATGTGGCTATTAGACATTAGTTCTAAAAATACAGCTTCCCCTTGTTGGCAACTCCGTGGTGGGTGGAGGTCGTGAGGAGTATGAAAGCAACTGCTCAATTACTTGGCAAATATTCTCAAAACCGCCCCCCCCCAAAAAAGAGATAACGATGGACGGAGACAGACTCTGAGGGAGAGTCTGAGGACCTAGGCGTTTCCCACAGTCATGTTCCCTCTAAACCTGAAAGCTTCGACAATGCCTACCAAACTGGTGACAGATTGGAGAATGCAGAAAAAAATCGGAATTTAATGATGGGGAGGAGGAATGGAAATGTGTGTCTCTTCCCACTGAATCCCGACAATAGGAGAGTCAAGATGGTTGCTACTGGCTTCTCAACTTTTGTATGGTGTGGATCTGATAACATCACATATCACCGGGAAGAGCCCAACCAGGCAAAGTCTGGGGACCTGAAAGAAGCCTCAATCACATCCCTTGATTGGGTAACTGGGGCACCTTTCAAACCTAAGAATTTATGTTCCTTAGCCACTAAAGTGCCTTTAAGTGCAAAAGATACGTCAATACCAGGCTATCTGCAAGGCCACGCCTAAATGTGGTGTCTGTAAGCAAGGCACACAACACAGAGGTGTATCTTAAGGGCACAAAAAGGAAGGACAAAGGGACACAAGAGCGCAAAGGTCCCAGCGTGCCAAGAGGCATCTGGAGCCTGGCTTCTCTGCAGGAAAGAGGAAGGTCCTCAGGCGACAAGAGGTTGCTAAAAAGCGACCAGGCTTTGTTTCTTGCTCCCCTAGGCCTGCACCCATGTCCTGGGGACGAACAAAAGAGAGAAAACTTTCACAAATCTCTAAGAGGAAGGAAGCTCCTCCACGGCCGATACCAGATATCTCCAATAAAAAGGAGTTTCCGACCATTTCAAAGGTGCAGAAGATGAACCACGGAATAAAGGTTCAAAGAGCACTGCAAAGCCCTCCCCAAGAAACGATAATCTCCTCTTGATGAGGAAGATATGACTCCTCCTGTTGACTGCTGTAACTCACTGCAAGAGTAGCAACAGCTGGACGGATTCGAGTGAGGAAGCGGAGAAGAGAAGGCAGTCATGCGTCATCATGACAGCAATGACCACCAGATGTGCAGTCTAAAAGGGGAACACTGAAACAGAGCCAAAAGCAGGCCCCACCCTCACCCCAGGACGAGAATCCCTCTCCACTCCAACCCCAGCCATGCCCTCACAGGCAAAGCCAGCCAGAACAGGCTGACTGAAAATCTGTGCAGGCCAGTGCCAGAAACAAGCTGACCTTACCCAGGTAAAGTCAGCACAGATAAAAAAATACACAGACAAAGCTGAATGGAGGAAAAAAACCAAACTCACAAAAGTCAGAGCTCCAAAGGCTAACCTACCCAGGGAGCCAGGGATAGCTGACAAAACACGCCAAAACAAGATGAAGATGGAATTGTTCAGACTTCGATAAACAGACTCTGAATCGAATACAAAGACGTCTCAGAGTAAACTACACCAAGTAGCAATCATGACCACACAATTCTAAGCATACTACAGTGGAACATCTGAGCTTAATTACAACGAGTGCCATCCTCCACGAATAGTGCGATCAAGGAACACCTGACATGTCATGCTCCAGGAGACATTACACAGAGAGGACTGTAATTCTCACGGTATCAGTCTTCATGCTGCCAAAAAATATCTGGCAAAGAGGTTTGATCACCCTTGTCAGAGCAAACAATCCCTTTTACGCAATAGGCCGATGCACCGAAAATGTGGAGAGGATGTTGAATCTCTTGCTGTTGTGATTTACTGGTGGGGGCCCTCAAGCCTGTACAATGTAACAGCAAGCCCGACTGTAGGAGTTTAGACATCAGCCAGGTCTATGATACTGCAGCACAAGACCAAGTGATCATAGGGGAGACTTAATGCACACCACCCTCCATGTGATGGTAGGCCATCACACAGCCAACGTGCTTAAGACTTTCCTCAGTCCTCTTATTCAATAGCCAAGAGCCATTGCATGTCAAAGGAGTGGTCCTAGACCTCACCTTGGGCCACTGCGGCTCTGGTGGAGAGGTTAGATGAGTCGATGAGACTGTCACAAGGGACCCATTATGGCACTGTATTACCCTAT
Organism: Penaeus monodon; assembly: GCF_015228065.2. Classification (NCBI taxonomy): domain Eukaryota; kingdom Metazoa; phylum Arthropoda; class Malacostraca; order Decapoda; family Penaeidae; genus Penaeus; species Penaeus monodon. The sequence goes on along the minus strand of NC_051387.1, from coordinate 31,995,111 downwards.
GGATGCTGGCCAGCCCATAATGCCACAAAAGCAGTTCCAAGATGGAAAACAGACAATGCAATTGGCAAGGCCTTCAGAATGCCTTGGACCATTGTCTTAGAAGCAATGAACCCCACAGAGTGAAAACGTGGAAAGTTGAAGCAGGGCCTTATCATAAATCAGCAGCCTCACCAGGACTATACAAAAACTTGGGCCAATGGTCCGGAAGTATAAAGACAGCCTGGACTATAATGATGAGCTTAAGGAAGTAAACCACAGAGTGAAAGTGTATAAAACAATTCCGAAAGGTTAAGAAATCCTGACAACCTATACTCCTAAGGAAGCAGTCAGGGAGCAAGGGAACTTGGTCACAAGAGTTCTGGCAAGAAAAGTGGCTGGAATGGTGGGTCCTTTGACCACCAAAACCACCCTTATAGTTAAGCGTGGCAACAGGTCAGGTGAGCTACTAGCTTGCTATGCCCTGAGGTAAAAACACCAAGACCCTCATCGAAGCAAACAGACGGTGCAGAACGTCTCTGTGAGCACAAGCCGCAAAACCAACGTCGCCAGCCAAACTAAGGGCCACACCAAAAACAATTGCCTACAACCAGGCAGACGTGCTCACATTAGAGAAAGAGCAGCCAAAACCGATTTACCTCAGATGTCTACTTCTCTATGAGGAAACTAAGACCCAACATACAAAATCAGATCTTGCACAGTCCCGGGTTCTGAAGGGCTCTTGTACCCCATCATGTTCCCACCTAGGACTGCAGGTGAGCTTCCATTCCTGCAACTCATCAAACAAGTCCTGCAAAAACCTCCACTCTATCCAGAGCTGAGAGGGCCATCACCGTACCCATCCCAAAACAAAGGAGCCAGGGAAGTAGCGCCCATCCTCTCCTCAGTTGTCTGGGCAAGCGGCCGAGAGAATGGTTACTAAACGACTCCAGTGGAAAAATGGGGACCCCACTTGAACACCTCATGGGTCACAAGGGTATGAGCACAGCACCACAGCAAGCCACGATCTGAAGCACAATTCAGGCACTATCATTCGTGGTATTTATTCCTCGACATGGAGAGGGCTCTTTTGAAATTAGCAGTCATCTTGCTATCAGGAGACCTAATCCAGAAGGGAATCAGAGAAAAGCTCTTGGCTTGATAGGTGACTATTTCAGGAACAGTATAACAAAGTCAGATTCAGATCACTATCCCAGACATTCACTAGAAAATAGGAACACCACCAGGGTGGGGTTCCTAAGTCAGACCTTTTCAATCCTTAATGTCCGCATCCTTCAACATACACACCTCCCGTGGGGGTGCAAGATCATCTCCTATGCAGACATCTCGCAATCATCTCCATGGACCACACTTGCCTGTATGGACCTTGTATTTGAGGAGTACTGTAGGTCAAGGACTAAAGATGTCTGCAGCCAAATCTGAGGACAATTGTTCAAGGCACAAGTCTGAGAATCCAGAAATGGACTTACTATGGTTCCAGGACTTCCAATAGCTTGAGGTAATGATTGACCGGACCATTCTCCTTTAAAAAGGGTCTTGTACTGGTTGACTGAAACAAAGCAAGGACTGTCAGAGAGCAATGTCTGGGAGACACATAGGAGTGGACATAAAAGAACTAAGATCATTATATGACATGCCATCCGGCCATTGTGACTATGTTTCTGTCTCCCTGATTGCCGCAAAGCCAATATTAAAAAAGCAACTGGAGACAGTTCAAGATGAAGCTGCCAGGATCCTTCTGGTGCCCCAAGTTGGACGAAGATGATCCTCAATCTCCTCATGGAGGCTAACCTTCTTCCCCTGGACTCACAAATGGATCTAGGGCAGTTCGTTCTTCAAAGGTCATCCAAGCACCCACGAACACAAACATGAGGACCAAAAAATACTCAGACGCCTAGAAACAAGAATACGAGCTGTTTGCAAATAACGCCTGGTTGTCTTACACAGCCAGGGTGTTGATATGCTATCAGCTCAACAAAGAACAAACTGCTTGTAAAAGGGCATAGACCCCCCTACCCCGACTTTATTGAAGCCCGCTTTGGGCACAAACCTTGATCGAATTTTCTGTTAAAGAGCTGGTCAAAGGGAGAAAGAATCAATACCCCATGCCAAATGCAGGAAAGCTGAGAGAATCATTGCAGCCAATCACTCACGCTGGCCAGTAAAACTTACTTCAGGAATTAAATCAGTGATCCCTGAAACCACACTGCAGGTGATGGCTTGCCCCCCCCAGCCAAGGGATGCCATGAATTCATGAGGGTTAGAGACAACACCTCCTCAACTACAGGCAAAGGCAAGTTGCAATCAGGGGAGCCCAAGCCCACGCATCCCTGAGGGAAGGATCTGTGGTTCATACAGCCTCCAGGGCAGCCATGACTGCCTACAGCAAAGCCACCCAAAGACAACATCTACCTCCTGACCATTGTCCTTACTATGGCACAGAGTATCCTTGCTCAGGGTAGAATAATACTCATAAACGGGCCCTAGCAACATAGACATCAGAGCTTGCTGACAGACAGCTGACATTGGGCAGGGGTATGCCCCAAAATTCCATGATCATAAAACCTAGCTAAAAATCTTAAGTAAAACGTGTACTGCCACAGCTGTGCCTTCTTTGCAGTTTAACAGAGAGGAAAACGAGACTCCTGCCCCTCGGCCAGCGTGGTACTGGGATGCCACAGGCCATGAGCCACTGGCACTCTTCTGAAGCATCAGTAGAGGTACCTGAATCCTTCTTCACAGAATCAGACTAGGTTACAGTGCGCATGGCAAGATCATAGAGACAATTGGACCATGAAGACAGGTGTGCATGCACTATGGCGAGTGGAACGCAAGCTGGTTTACATTACAGAATTGTGAGCACACACAATTTCTGAGACAGGGCCTGTGCCCAAAATTTAAATCAGGCTGGTAAAGAGATTTATGCCGCAGCTTACATGATGGTGGCAGGAGCACCTGCTGGCAATCCCCGCCACACGGTAAGCATCAGAATGTCAGAGAATAAAATGAGACAAGCAATAAAATAGCTGACACAGGCCAAGCCATATGTATGAAAGGGTGGCGCGAAGCCAGATCTTCGCAAATCTCAAACGAACGGAATGCTGATGAGCATTGGGAGCACCTCTACCTGGTTGCAACAAAGAAAATGGGAAGCTCAAAATTGATGCTTGCACTCTATGATGTATTACTCAGCAATGATGAGGATGTTACTGAGGATTATTATTGCACCTAGTGCTAGACTAAATGTATTTGCATCTCTGTGTACATCATACATACACACACCACCACACACACAACCACACACACACACACACATATATATATATATATATTAATCTATATATATATTATATACATATATGTGGGGAGGTGGCCTTGCCAGTCAGCCTCCCTCCAGGAAAACCCTCCCGGCACACAGCAAATTAAATGGAATGCTGGGGAGGTGCTGTCCCATCCACCCAACAAGCAAGGCAGGCTGTGGATCCCATTGGTAGGGCAAAGTTGGGGCACTTGACAGGGAAGAGAGTTACTTGTCCCGCCAACCCACCATGGAAGCTTGTGGGGCCAAAAGACCTTGGACCCCACAGGTGGACGGAGGGCCCACAGCATGCCGACCCCTTTTATGTGGGCAGCGTTGGCGAGGGCGGCAGAGGTGGTGTGCCCCGGATTGACCGCCTGAGGCTTAAACGTAAGGCGAGCTTGCGGGTAAGTGTTTGGAACATCCAGTCATTGCAGCAGATTAGGCGGTAATAGCCTCTGCTATCGAGGGCAATTGGAGCGACTGGGAAGTTGAGGTGGCTGCCCTCTCAGAGGGAGAAGAACATATGGTAGCAGCACGATCAGTCTGGTGGGTACACTACTACTGGTTCAGGCTGCAGCAATGGTCACCAGCTCCAGGGTGTCGACATAGCCATCTCCAGCCGACCAGCCCTCGGTAGTCGAGGGACACCGCGTTGATGAGCATATTTAGCGTTGAGATTGAAGCATACTTTGGTTTCATGTTCTTATTACTGGATATGCTCCTATTGATGTTTGTAAACGCGATGTGAAAGACGTGTTCTATGCCAAACTCGTATCTGTTCTGGTGCTCAATGTGGGTATCCGCTGTGACTGAGCAGGTTATGGTGATGTCTACGGCCCATGGCTCGGGGCTGATCCAGCAGGGAGAACAGCCTCCTCTCCGGGACTTTGCTAGGTCCCAGAGAATGAGGATCTCTGGCCCTGGTACCAGGGCTGCAACCCACATTACTGGTCATGCGGTACGGGTACAGTGGCAAGAAGATCAACCACATGTCCTTGTTAGCACAGCGATGGAGGATCCTCAGAACTGCAGAGTTACCGGAGTGCGAGTTATGTGGATTGACCATAAGGCTGCTTGTGGCTTACCCTTTGGGTCACTTCAAAAATCCCCATCCCTCCAGTGGGCCACCTCGAAGGTGGTTCACTTGGACCGACTAAGGGAGGAGAGTGGCCCGTGGTTAACCATGACTGTCTCTGACCGATTCACAGAACTGACAACACATGAATGGACCCAGGTGCTCTGTGGAAGCTCTCAATGCGCTTAACACTCAACAGCACAAGGAGTCATTGTATGTATGCTCGAGGGCAGGGCAGAGTTCCATCTCCTGGGAGAGTCAGAGGTCACTGAAGGTGTTGCATGGCCTCAGTTGAATGGTAGTCAAGTCTGCGTTGCTCATGGGCATATGGGTCGGACACTGCTGAGAAGGACAAAAAACAGTTTCAACCAATTTTCGGGAATCTTGCTGAAGAAGGTTGAAGGCAATTTCTGGGTAAAAAGACCTGCACCCTGCCTTACCAAGCCCTGAAAAAGCTTTACTCTAAGCCCTTCTCACAGATAACTGTAGGTAAGATTAGTGGATGGATGGATCATCTCGTCATGTTGGGGTTTGTGAACATTGAGTGAGTATTTTGAGCAGTTGTACCAGGTGACCCTCCAGCAGTAGCTTGGATGAAGTGATGTCACAATACCTGTACCAAGACCCACCCATCGGCGCGCAACCTCCTACCCTAATGGAGGATAGGATGGCGAATTTCAAGCTGAAGCGTCGGGGAAAGATGCAGACATATGTGAATATCCCTGCTGAACTTTAAAGGCTGGGGTGTTGAACGTATGGCTCCGGGGCATGATATAGTCCTGACTGCCATCTGGCAGTCTGGTACCATTCCCTTGACTGCTGAGGGCATGGTCATCCCTCTCTGGAAGGAGGAAAGGGGGATCATGGGATTGTAGCAATCCGTGGCATTACATTGCTCAGCATACCAGGAAAGTTTCGCACAACATTCTATTGAATGGATCGCAACCACCTACTGAGGCATCAGAGACTGGAGCAGTCTGGATTTACTCCGGAAAGTCAAAATTAGATCGCATAATAGCGCTTCGCGTCTGTGAGTTGCTCAAAAGGTATTTGACTCTGGTGCATCGGGAAGCGCTATGGGAGATTTGAGACAGGGGCATTCTGACGCATATTATTTGCCTAATAGGCAGCCTTTATACGGTACTGAAAGTGCTGTAAAGTGTGTGGGGTCTGTTGAACTTCTTCCCTATCATTCAGGGGTGAGGCAAGGCTGTGTTCTTGACCACCAACACTTTGCAACACCTGTATGGACTGGATAATGGGCAGAGCTACTAGCCTAAGTCAGTGTGGAGCTACAGTGGGAATATCAAGGTCTCAGAACCTTGAATTTGCCAATGATTGTTGCTATCCTATCGAGTCTTGGAGTCACTGGTGGTGGCCTGTTGATGCATTTAGCAATAAGGGCGAAAGCCTTAGGCCTAGAGGTCTCCGGACCCCAAGACCATTTTTTGTATTCAGGACTTGGGGGCCTGTTAGGGAAATCCGCTCAGGCGATCCATGTTTGCGGCGAGGACATTGAAGTACAGAGAGTTTTACATAACCTTGGGTAGCGTAGTCCATATCCTCTGGGCTGTAGACCAAGAAGTCAATAGACAGATTGGTCTGCAACAGGAGCCATGAACTCGATCAACAAGAGCATTTGGAGGATGTCCGTACCTATGCAGAAGGACAAGCTACGTGTCTTCAAGACTTGATACTGTCAGTTTGCTTGAGGAAGCAAAACCTGGATGCTAATCCAGTGTATGGGAGTTCGTTCTTTGATGGACTGTTATAAACAGTCTCTTCGCAAGATCATGGGGTACAGTGGCAGGACCAAAAAAACGTTTGGGCCCAACCGACAGTTACACCGTGAGACGGATTGCCACCCTTCAGGCTATATGGGCACCTAGCTCGTTTCCTTGTGGATGACCTGCCCATCAAAGTTGTCTTCTTGCAAGGACAACCCTGGGTGCGAGGAGGGCCTGTGGGACGACCCAGGGGGCATGTTGGGCGCTCGACGAGTCATGGCGCTAGGGAATAAGGATGGGCTGAGGGCGCCTGGAGACTTGCAACGAGGGACCCTGTTGTTGGAAGCGACGGGTAGATGCGCCAGCGCCCCCGTTCGGCGTGAGCCCTTGATGATGATGATGATATGTGTGGGCACACACACACACACACACACACACCACACGCACACACACACACCACACACAACACACACAATCACAACACACACACCACACACCACAAACACACACATATATATAGATATATATTATATATATATATATGTAGATATATACTATATATACTTCGCTTCGTTTTTTTTTCGTTAAACGTAGGTTCATGTTCTGAGCCGCCGTGGTCACAGCATGATACTTAATTGGTTCATGTTGTGATGATCTTGGACGTGAGTACGTGGTAGGGTCCCCAGTTCTTTCCACGGATGGAGAGTGAAGGTGGTACCTTTTTAGGTAAATCATTCTCTTATTATCCGGGCTTGGGACCAGACTTGACTTGGGTGGCTTGGCCACCCAGTGGCAGGTAGGCAATCAAGGGAAGTTCCGTGCCAAAGGAACAACGCGGCGGTCGGTGACCTCGAACCCTCGAATTCAGATACGTCGTGACAGTCGGAGTTTCCGACGCTCTAAACCATTCGGCCACGCGGGCTTGACGATCATGGGCTTCCATGATGTTTTCTTAGCAATTTTAGAGCGGTGGTTTGCCATTCGCCTTCGCCTACCCGGTGTTTTATGCGAGTCACCATATCTATTTACCGGCACGGACTTGAGCTATACTATATAGATATTTTATATCATATATATATATATATTATATATATAATATAATATTATAAGATATATATAATGTACAGATGCATGTTTTTCTTTTCAATTCCATTTTTATGGGGATATGTCAATGTGATATAATATAAGATATTCAAATCTTATGACCATAACGTGTTCCTTAATACGTAGGCATAATTGGGAATAACGTGGACTTTCACTAGTCGTTCAGAAATAAAAATATTTATCCTTGAAAATCTACATGACTATCATAGTGAAAATGCTTCATATAAAAAGGCCATGGCTAAGAAGAGCGAAACACAGATTTATCTCTGTATTAATGAACACATTTCATTGTCATGCACAGGTAACAATAGTCGTTATTGTTTTTATCATATCATTTAGCTTTATAACCTGGGCATATTAGGCTTCCAAAAGTGTCCCATGACGAATGAGATACGGAAAGTATCTTAGACAGATTCACGTTT
>NC_051387.1:31979985-31982485 GCF_015228065.2 Penaeus monodon | reverse complement strand
TCCCTTAACGCCCATCCATCGCTACCAACTCGTCTTCTGACCCACACCATTCTGTCCTAAAACTTCGTGCTGACCACTCACGCCTGTGCTACCCTCCCGACAAAATCGCTGAAGATATATCCTCGCACTCTAAGCTGCCACACTCGCCAACCCAGGCTCACCAACCTCGCCAAGTCTTTTCAAACCCTCGTCAACAAGCCATGAAGTCGCAGTTCTAACTACCACCACAATAAATTTCCCCATTACTGTTAAAAGAAAGTGTACATATCAGTGCCATATTAACTACTGCCCTCCCTATACCCACCGACACCTGCATTCAAGTTGCCTCCTTTCAAATTCAAGTACACGCTACTCAACGAAAAACAAAGGGTAAGTCCGATATGTGAAGCTTAGCCTCGCCCAGGCTATGCCCATGAGGGGAGCCCGGCCTGTGTCGACTAATGCCGACTCACTCACGTGTGTCAGCTGGTGGTGACTCGGCTGAACCTAGTCCTTACCCGCGTGGTGCCCAGCCACAGCAGTAATCTCCAGGGGGGGACAGTTGCATCTTCTCGCGCCCCGGGCGAGGCGCGAAAACCCCCGACCCCTCGGATGAGAGGCTGACACGTTACCACTGTACGAGAGAGAGAGAGAGAGAGAGAGAGAGAGAGAGAGAGAGGAGAGAGAGAGTGGGGCGAGAGGAGAGAGAGAGGAGAGAGAGAGGGGAGAGAGAGAGAGAGAGAGAGAGAGAGGAGAAGAGAGAGAGAGAGACAGAAAGAAAGGGAAAAAAAGAAAGAAAAGAAAGAAAGAAAAAAGAAGCAAGAAAGAAAAGAAAGAAAGAAAGGAAAGGAAGAAAAGAGAAAGAGAAAGAAGAAAGAGAAGAGGAAAAGAGGAAAAAGAAGAGAAAGGAAAAAAAGGAGGGAAAGAAGAGAGGGAAAAGGGGAAAGGGAATGAAAGGAAGAGGGGGGGAGAGAGGGAAAGAGGGAGAAAAAGGAGGGAGGAGATATAACATTAGGAAAACATGATTATTAAATTGAGGGTTTTATAAAGAAATGTGAGCAGCTCGAAATGTTTTTTAAATGTATATTTCAGTTCTTAAACACAACTTACAAAATATTCAATTGAAAATAATCTTGGATAAACATACAACAGGAATCTGGAAACTATCCATAAAACACTTTTACTCTTGTTTACCTATGGATAATAATATAATTGTCTGGATATCCATAATTTGTTAAATTAAATGCTTGTACTGTTTTGCCAACCTATATCCCCTTTAAACTAAACATGAGTGAAGAGGGTTTAATTTAAATTTCAACAGATTATATACGTTTTGTTCTGTTACTACCCATAGTTATCTCTTGGTGAATTCCTTTTTAAACACTGCTAAGATGGTTTAAAATAATACAGAAATCAAATCAGAGCTATACTTTGGAGACCAGAGTACTATTAAAGAACAAACTGCATCCCTAATGATTTTCTAAAATACTGACAGTGAAAAGCACTGATCACATTCATCATTTTTGCTTTGTCATGAAATACAAAAATATCAAAATATAACCCTTTTTTTTTTACATAAAAAGGCAAGAAGAGAATAGCAAAAATAGATAGCAGTGCTAACGTGGTTATATTCAAACATCAGGTTTATCAGGTTTTCAGACAGATAATGAAAAGTATAAGACTGAAAAACTATATATTTGTATTTCTTCTAAACCTTGACTTGTAACAACACTTCATTTGTGAAATCCCTTACATATTTGACATGGACAAAATAATAGGTGAAACCATAACTTTAAAATGACAACACTAGGAAGAGGTTTGATAAACAATCTGTTCATATTTTTGAACTTTTGACTGCCAATCTGAAGCTGCGTGAAAACCCGCTCGTTTTATTTCCACTGGGACCAGAAAGATTTAGGTCAGCATGGTAAAAAACCACTTTCTAATAGTCCTTTTGAAAAATCAATTTCCCTTCAGGGAATTATGAAAAAAATATAATTTTTTGGGTGGACAGTCTTTTTCCCTATATATATATAAAAGCAATTCATTTAAGAATGATGGAAGAGATAATAAAAATAATATTATAATTTTATAAAAAAAAAAGTCAGGCCTTAGTACACTATAAATATGTTAAAGCTAATTAGAAAAAAGTAAGAACCAATATTTCATAAACTAAAATGAATCTTTCCTCTTTACACCATAAGGCATCTGTTAAGGCAAGTCTTGTTTTGAGGTCAAAAAGGTAATAGAGATCAAAGGAAATAACTCCCTTAGTGTAAATAGTAATTAATATAATTTACTTTAAAATTTCCATAAATAACCGCGATTCCTCAATAAGTGGTGTCAAGAGTACAGGGTTCTTTTGCGGTGTACCTGAAATATTACTTGTAAGTGGACGCACGAAAGCACACAGCCTTCCACATGAAGATTTTGGGAAAGCCAAAAAACCATAAAAACAAGATGATGGAAAAAAGAAAGAAAGAAAAGAAAAAAAAACAAAACAATGGAAAAATATAATATA
>NC_051387.1:31976641-31979885 GCF_015228065.2 Penaeus monodon | reverse complement strand
ATTCTTGCCCTTTGGAAGCTGGAAAGGTTCCTAAGTGACAATACGTGATGTTCCAGATGGGGATTGCGTAGGTCGTCAGGGAGAGAGCTAGATCTTTGTAAATTTGTAGTACTCGTACAAATTGGAATTCTTCATTTCCTCACCCCCCCACCCACCATGGAGTCCAACGAGGGGAAGCTATAGTTGGGGCTCAAAATCTCCCAACAGCCACAGGGGTAATGAGGAAATATACGCAGCCACTATTACAGTACTGATGGCAGTCGCTGGACCTATGCGCTACCGACTAAATAGTGCCTGCTTGACCCTAGCCATATTTGACCAGCTGATTGACTTGACCGGGCCTTGATCAAGCCACCCGTCTAACCAGAATAAAGGACCAAAGAGGTGTGCTGCTAGCTGCAGGGCGCAGCGTGCAGCATCGCTCAACCTCCAGGACTCCTGTCTCCTGGTAATACGGGATGCCACGCACGGTAAAGACACGTGGGAGAGTTTTCCCTGGTCCAAGATGGAATGAACCAGGGGTGGGTGCACCATCCCCTCTCATAGGCCTTGGTGCACCAGGAAGCCATTTTGTCTCATCCCTCACTGGTGACCCCGTAGTATGGGTAGCCCTCTGGTCCGGCTCACCAGATCATTGGGACCTCAAGCCCCCCCACCGCGGCAAGGCGGCTTCCATTAGGGGGGGGAAATGAAGGAGCTAAAAAATGGGAGGAAAGTGAGCCTCTCACCACTGAATTCCGAGGAAAAGAGAGTCAATATGGTGCTACTTGGCTTCTCAGTCTCGTACGATGTGGAAGTGATTACATCACACCCACAGGTCGTGGGGGCTTTCCGAATGTCGAAAGGGAAGACTCCAACCAGGCAAGTCCTGGTGACCATGAAAGGTGCCCCAACCTCTACCCTTAATCTGGGTAACTGGGGCACCTCCAACCTCAGAACGTATGTGCCTGATCCACTTCGATGTTTCAAGTGCCAAAAATACGGACACCACCAGGCTAGTTGCACAGCCAAGCCTAAATGTGGTGTTTGTAGCAAGACACACAACACCGAGGTATGCCTCAAGGCATCATCATCAATAACGGTATGCTCATGTTTGAGCAGCCGTGGACCTCTCCACCATCCTTCGCCACTCAACTCGATCTTGTGCTTTTCTTTCCACTTGTACCATTGACAACCCGCAAATATCTTTGATGTTGTCGCTCAGTCTTGTCTTCGTTTTGCCTCTTCCTCTGTTTCTTATCACCATCCCTGTCAGCAAGTTTTTCTCAATACTTTTACTTCTCATCACATGACCAATAAACTTTAATTTCCTTTTGTTCAAGATGTCCAACAGCCGGTCTTTACAATTTATTTTTCTCAGCACTTCATCATTCGTTTTATTCTCTGTCCAGTTAATACTTAACATTGTCAGCCTGGTTGCCCACTGAATAACGTGCCCCTTGATAACCCATGCGATGGGCGATGTGGTATGAATTATCATTTCTGTATTTAATCATTGGTGTAGAGGTTTGTCAGGAGAAAATAAAAGTTGAGTGGAATCCCCCAGGCTCCTTCTCAACTCGCAGTCTCCAACTAACTAGGAGGAACTATCTCTGCCGCTTTAAAACAGTTACACTGTAATACACCAGACATATTATTTGGTGAAACCAGTAATCAGTAGAACCGAAGGTGTTTTCACCAGATATCCACTGCCCTGCTGCCGACAGTTTCACCGCAACCCTGGCATAGGGAGCTAATAGGGTGCTATCCTTGTTCAAGGGAACCCCAGGGTGCAGTTTATTGTCTTACCCAGGACAAAACCTACAAGGACGTTGGCGATCATGGATTTCCATGATTTTATTGGCAATTTAGAGTGGTGGTTTGCCGTTGCCTTCCGCCCGATGTTTTTATCGAGTCACCATCTTTATTTACCCAGTTTTGGGACCGTCACTGACTTGGGCTGGTTTGCCCACCCAATGGCTAGGTAGGCAAGTGAGGTGAAGTTCCTTGCCCAAGGGAACAACGCGCCGGCCGGTGACTCGAACCCTCGAACTCAGATTGCCGTCGTGACAGTCTTGAGTCCGATGCTCTAACCACTCGAGAGGAAAAGAGGGACAACATCCAAATGTCCCAACTGTGCCAAGAGGCATCACGCCTGGAGACTGGATTGCTCTGCCAGGAAAGAGGCGGCCCTCAGGCGACAAGAGGTTGCCAAGAAGCGACCAGATTTTGTTCCTGCCCCCCCCCCCCCCCAGCACCTATGTCTGGGGAAAGAACATAAGTGACTGTTGTAGTCACAGCAGTAGCAACAGCTTTGGGAAGGATGAGTGAAGAGGCCGAGAAGGCAGTCACGGTCGCCATGACGGCAATGACCAAGACTGTCGCAGTCCTAAAGGGAAGGAAGCTGGAAAGAGCCAAACCAGCCCCATCCTCAATCTCACCCCAGGACGAGACTCCCCTCCCCACTCCAACCCAGGCCATGCCCTCACAAGCAAAGCCAAACCAGGCCGAATCTGTACAGCCAGAGCCAGAACATGGAGACCTTGCAAGCCAAGGCCAGCAAAGAAAAACGCATAGAAACAGCCTGAACAGAGAAAAGCCAAGGTACACAAAGTCATAGCTACCAAAGGCTATCCACCCCCCAGTGGACCCTGGTATAGCCTGACAGCAGAAGAAGACCCCTCAAGCAACGAGGATTGGTTTAGCTAGTTCATCAAATTCTTAGAATAGCGGCATAGGTTGGGTTAGATGTGGTTAATCTGTTCAGCTTAAAGGCTCGTCTTTTGAGACAGTAGGTGGAGGGGTAGGGCTGTGGGGATGGCCGTAGGAGGGAGGGATCAAGTTTAGGGAGTTTTAGGGAGTTATCGACAGAGAGAAGCGAAGTGCTTGTCATTTGCTTGGCTCTATTTGGTTTGAAGCATGGAAATGGCTTTTTGGTTCGGTTTAAGCCATAGAGATCTCTAATGTTAGAGAAATAGTTAGTTGCATTTGATTGTTTCAGGTTATAGAGTTTAGTAGGATAGTATTTTTTCTTTTCTTTTTTTTTTGCTGATGACTTTGTCAATGCAATGCATTAGTGTGGGTAGTGTCGCCTGATCGGAAGGCTTCAATGCGTTGATTCAGCAGGCTCTTAATGTGGTCCGAGAGGCAAGGAAGATCTGCCGATTGGATGGAAGTGAATTTTGTGGAAAACAGGATGAAGGTAAGATAGTTTTCCCATTTGGCAGTGACATCGTTAACAATGGTAACTTCGAGCAAGGGATAA
>NC_051387.1:31966641-31971641 GCF_015228065.2 Penaeus monodon | reverse complement strand
GACTTCGCTACCTCTATTGATTCCTTCAGAGAGTGCCAGTGGCTCATACCATATGGCCGAGGGGGAGGATCTCGTTTTCTCTCTGTGAAGCTGCAGGAGGAAGGCACGAGCTGTGGCATTACACTTCTGCCTTAAGATTTTTTTGGCTCGGTTTTATGAATTATGGGATTTGGGGGCATACCCCTGCCAATGTCAGCTAGTCTGTCAGCAAGCTCATTCCCTCTGATACCTTTGTGGCTAAGGACCCAGTTTATGATTATTATTCTACCCTGAGCAAGAATCCTCTGTACCATGGTAAGGACAGTGGTCAGGAGGTAGATGTTGTCTTTGGGTAAGCTTTGCTGTAGGCAGTCAATGGCTGCCCTGGAGTCTGTATGTATGACTACATATCCTTCCCTCAGGGACGCGTGGGCTAGGGCTCCCATGATCGCAACTGCCTCTACCTGTAGCGAGGACGCGTTTTCTTTTACCCTCATGAATTGTGTGGCATCCCTTGCTGCAAAGCCGGCGCCTGTAGTGTGGCTTAAGGGATCGACTTATCCATCCTTAAAGTAGGTTATACTAGGTTCCAATGACCCTCTCGGCTTCTGCCTTTAGACTAGGCATGGGGTATTGATTATTTCTCCTTGACAAGCTCATAACAAAGAACTCGATCAAGGTTTGTGCCCCCGGCGGGTCTTCAATAAAGGCGGGGTGGGGGGAGTCCTTGGCAAGTGTGAGGCAGCCAGAAGTTGCTTGCAAACAACTCGTGGTCTTTTTCTAGGCATCTGAGTATTTTTTGTTTCATATTTGTGTTCCTGGGTGCCTCCTGGAGGACCTTTGAAAGGAACTGAGCTGCCACTATATCAATTCTTGATTCCAGGGGGAGAAGGTTTGCCTCCATGATGAGATTGAGGACCTTCGTCCACCTGGGGGCACCCAGAATGATCTTGGCAGTTTCATTTTGAACTGTCTCCATTTTTTCTCTTAATCTTGGCTTTGTGGCAATCAGGGAGACAGAAACATAGTCCACAATGGGACGGTGGCATAGAATGATCTTAGTACTTTATGTCTAGCTCCTATGTGTCTCCCAGTCATTGCTCTCATGACAGACAGTCTTGCTTTGGTTCAGTCAACCAAGTATAAGACCTCCTTTTTAAAGGAGAGGGTCCGATGAGTCATTATCCCAAGCTATTGGAAGACCTGGACCCACTCTAAATTCATTCCCTGGATTCTCAGACTTGTGCCTTGAACATTGTGTCTCATACCCATTGCTTTGGATTTGGCTGCAGAGATCTTTAGTCCTGTCCTACAACACTCCCCAGATACAAGGTCCAGACAGTGCTGGGCTTTACTTAGGCAGTGTGGTCTAGTGGAAATGATTGCGAGATCGTCTGCATAGGAGATGATCTTGCACCCCACTAGGAGGTGTATGTTTAGGATACAGGACATTAGGGTGTTGAAAAGGGCTGGACTGAGGACCCCAACCTGTGGTGTTCCATTTACAAGTGGCATGTGCTGTGATAGGTGACCTTGAAATCTGACTTTGCGTATTCTGTTCCTGAAATATTCACCTATCCAAGCCAAGAGCTTTCCTCTGATTCCCTTCTGGATTAGGGTCTCCTGAATAGCAAGATGACTTGCTAATTCAAAAGCCTTCTCCAGGTCGAGGAATAATACCACAGAAGTGATAGTGCTGATTGTGATTAAGAGCGTGGCTATGCTGTGTGCTGTGCTCGTACCCCTTGTGAACCCATGGAGGTGTTCATGTTCATGTTCATCCATTTTCCACTGGAGTCGGTTTAGTACCATTCTCTCGGCCGTCTTGCCCAGAGAGCTGAGGAAAGAAATGGGGCGGTACTTCCCTGGCTCCTTTGGTTTTGGGATAGGAACTATGATAGCCCTCTTCCAGCCCTGGAGTAGAGTGGAATTTTCCCAGGACTTGTTGATGAGTTGCAGGAATGTAAGCTCACCTGCCAGTCCTAGGTTGGAATTGATGGGGTACGAGATCCCATCAGAACCCGGGGCTGTGCAAGAACTGACTTTGTAGGTTTGTCTTAGTTCCCTCAGAGAAAAGATAACATCTGAGTTATCGGGTTCGGCTACCCTTCCTCTGATGTGAGCAAGTCTGCTTGGTTGTAGGCATTGTTAGTTTGCCCTTAGTTCAGCTGGCAGACTGTTGCTGCTTGTTCTCGCAGAGAATTCCTGCACCAGTCTGTTTGCTTCTGATTGAGGGTTGTGGTGTGTGCACCTCGGGGCTGAGCAACTAGTAGCTCGCTTGACCCGTTGCCACAGCTCTGTAAGGTTGATTCGGGTGGTCAAATGACTCACACCATTCCAGCCTGACTCTTTTGGCAGTTTCCTTGGCATCCCTGACTGCTTCACTCTGTGGTTGACTTCCTTAATCTCGCCATTAAAGTACCAGGCGTCTTTTTAACTCCCGGACCATGGCCAAGTTTTAGGTATAGTCTGTGATTTATGGCACTGATAAGTCTGGCTTCAAGCACTTCCACATTTTCACTCTGTGGGTGTTCACTGCATCTAAGACAGTGGGACAAGGCATTCTGAAATGCTTGCCAGTTGGCCTTATCTGTTTTCCATCTTGGATTTGCTTTTGGCTTTTGTGGCTAGGCCAGCGTGCATGAGGGTAGTAACAGTGCCATCATGATCACTTGTGACATCGACACACCATCTAATTCTCTCCACCAGAGCCGCAGTGGCCAAGGCGAGGTCTAAGACCCCTCCTCTGACATGCGTTGGCTCTTGGCTATTGAGAAGAGCGATCTCAGAGAAGGTCTCAAGCACATTGGCTATGTGATGGCCTGCCGCATCCGGTGCTATGCAGGGAGCCAGGATGGGGTGGTATGCATTGAAGTCTCCCCTGTGATCACTTGGTCTTGTGCTGCAGTAGCACAGACCTGGCTTGCTATACACATTGTACAGCTTGAGGGGGCTCCCGGCCAGGTGAATCTCAACAGCAAGAAATTCAACAAGATCAAGTGATCAAGCCATCTTTTGCAAGCTGTGCTTGGCAGCATGAAGACGTGATACCCTGAGAAGCAAACAGTCCCCTCTGTTAATGTCTCCTGGAGCATGACAATGTCAATGTTCCTTGATCGCACTATTGCGTGGAGGATGGCATTCTTTGTATTAAAGCCATAGATGTTCCACTGTAGTATGCTTAGACTGTGTGTCATGATGTTACTTGGTGATAGTTACATATGAGATGTCTTTGTATTCGGATTCAGAGTCTGTTATATCGAAGTCCGACAACTCCAATTGTGAAGTCCTCGCTGGTTGAGGGATCTTCATCTGGTTTTGGGCTGTTTGTCAGGCTATCCATGGGTCCACTGGGAGGTGGAGAGCCTTTGGTAGCTCTGACTTTTGTGAGTTTGGCTTTTCTCACTTCAGGCTTTGTCTGTGTATCTTTTCTCTTTGCTGACTTTACCTGGGTAAGGTCAGCTTGTTCTGGCACTGGCTGCACAGATTCAGCCTATTCTGGCTCTGACTGTGAGGGTATGGAGTGGAGAGGGGAGTCTCGTCCTGGGGTGAGGGTGGGGCTGCTTTGGCTCTGTTCAGTTTCCTTCCTCTCAGGACTGCAACAGTCTGGGCCATTGCCGTCATGGGGACCGTGACTGCCTTCTCCGCCTCCTCACTCGACCTCCCCAAAGCTGTTGCTACTGCAGTGACTACAGCAGTCATATCTTCCTTGTCAAAGAGGAGATTATCGTCTCTTGGGAGGCTTTTGCAGTGCTCTTTGAACTTTTATTCCTGTGGTTCTCTTTCTGCACTTTTATAATGGTCGGAAACTCCTTTTTATTGGAGATATCCGGTGTCGGCTGTGGAGGAGCTTCCTTCCTCTTAGGAGATAGGAAAGCCTTTTTTTTCTTTTGTCCTGTCTCCAAGCATGGATGCCTGGGGGAGCAGGAACACCTTGTGTGCCTTAGGGCACACCTCGGTGTGGTGTGCCTTGCTACAGACACCCCAGTAACCCAAATCATGGGTAGTAATTGGGGCTCCTTTCAGGGTCACCAGGACTTGCCTGGTTGGGCTCTTCCCATTCGACATTCGGGAAGCATCCACGACCAGTGGGTGATCAGATCCACATCATATAAAAGTGAGAAGTCAAGTGGCACCATCTTGACTCTCCTATCGTCTGGATTCAGTGACGAGAGACACATTTCCTCCCATCATTAAGCTCCTTGGTTTCCTGCAGGAAATTCAGGGTAGCTTGGTCTTTGGGCATGATAATCATGCCCTGGTCTCTGGCAACCCGGAATGACAACCAGATTTTTCTCAGCATCTCCAAAGACTCTCCCTCAGAGTCTGTCTCCGTCATCATTATCTCTTTTTTGTGAGGGGTTTTGAGGAATATTTGCCATGTATTGAGCAGTTCTTTCATCCTCTCATGCCCCCACCCACCACGGAGTCCAACAAGGGGAAGCTCACTCACGGGACCAGTGTGAGTGCCAACGGCGACATTGACTGCTTGACCCTAGCCTCCCGAAGGAAACCAGCTGACTGACCTGACCGGGCCCAGATCAGACCACCCGTCTTGCTAGAATAAGGCACCAAAAAGGCGTGTTGCTAACGCAGGGCGTACTCATGCACGGCATCCCTCAATCTCCAGGATTCCCGTCTCCACAGCGCACAGGGATGCCACGCACAGCAAACACATGGGTAGATGTGAACCCCTGAGGAGAGACCAGAGGGGATGCCCTTCCACCTACAAGATAGACATCATTATTGGAACCCTTTGTTCATCCCTCTCCAGTGAGACAGCCACCCAAAGGCTGACTCACTTCAGAGAGGGAGCTCAGGTCCTGCACCTCGAAGAGGAGGTTCCAGTGGCAGGACCACGAGTTGACGGATTGGGCCGCCGTTACGCAGGTATCGAGTGACGGCCACGGAGTCCGAGTCCCTCCCAGAACACACCGGGCACGGGAATTGCTGCTGAGTGCACCACGCGACGTAAAGGAGGACGTGACCCGCTAGAATCGGCCGACGACGTGCTGATGTAT
>NC_051387.1:31949141-31959141 GCF_015228065.2 Penaeus monodon | reverse complement strand
TTTTAGACAACTAAGGTCATACAGCACTATAGGAAGGTACAGTAAGGGTTAGTGAAAGGCGATTGAGTTAGTAGTTATTGCTATACGTCAACTATCTAGATTAATATTGAAAAGGTTAAAGATGGGTAAAGGAGTTGATGAGTGAATGGGTTAAGGTAGGATTAGGTAAGGTGATTACATCAAATGAAGGATGTGTATGCGAATATTCTAGTGTAGGAGAGCTATACTTTAGTTGATCTGTGAGTGATAACGATAAGCGTGTTGGAGAATTTGAAGGGGAGGGAGCTAGGGGGTGAGATAAGGAATGAGAGGGGGAAGGTGTTGTATCGGGAGGGGTATCAGGAATGGAGGATCTGGGGAAGGGCATAGTTGTGACATAAGGGATTCACGTGTGTACCCAGTAGGGAGTGGAAGTGATAGAGGGGATGGAGGGTTAATGTAGGTGGAGCCGGAGCTAGGGGGATGGACTGTGGGGGGATGGGCTGTGTTGAAAGTGAGTAGGAGGAAGGGGTGTAGGGGGAATATGAGAAGGAGGAGGGTGGATATTGGCAGTTACTTTGAGTGTGAAGGGAGTGGGAGTTGTGGAATTTGGGGGTGGATGAGGAATTTCGGTGTCAGAATATCTTCAAAAGTTTCTGTAAAGGAGTTGGTTAGGGAGTTTTGTGAGACAAAAAATATCTTATGAGGGGGGAGAGGAGACTGGTGTCTGAGGAGTAGAGGCAAAGGTAGGTGGAGGTGAGTGTGTGGTAGTAGAAGAAGGGGTGGAACGTTTAGTCTGTCTGCGGGGAGGGAGAGGGGAAGGTGTTGGGGCTTCAGTAGAGATTGGCGTGTCTGGACTTAGAATGGCAAAAAGATTTAACTGTGGAAGGTAGCAGGTAGAAGTGGGGAAGTAAGATGTAGGATGGATAGGTATAGGAGAGGGTGTAGGAACGTCTTGGGAGGGAGGGGGAAGGGCAGAGTGAGCGACATTACTGGAGTAGGGAGTAAGAGAAGAACTTCGTCGACGTGCTTTTTGTCTGGCTTCATGTAGAGTGAGGCCTAGTCTGAATCTGAGCATTGCCACCTCAAGACTCAAATTTGCAGGTGGGGCAGCCCCTATAAAATACATTATGGGGGCCGCCACAGTTGGCACATGTGCATGACTGTGCAAAGCAGCTTGATCTTGTATGACCAAGTAGGGAACACAGAGGGCATCTGGCTGTGGAACGGCAGTATTTGGTAGGATGTCCTAAACGCTAATAGTTTTGGCACTGACGTGGAGAAGGTTGATATGGTCGGACAGGGAGGGATTCTCCACCACTCTAAACATTAAAGGGAAGGTCATGTCTACGGAAAGTCATTTTGGCAATGTTAGTGGGGTTCTTAAGATGACCTCTGGGTGGAATGGAGTAGCACTGTACTGGTATCGCATCATACTCCGTGAGGCAAGCAAGTAAGTCTTCTCCACAATCTGACCAATTTTTGTTATAGATAGGGCAATTTACTTGGGAGATAGAGACAGCTCCATTGCAAATATTGAGGGTTGGATGAGGTTCTGCAGGAATGGGGTTACCAGAGAGCTGAGTTAGAGTTGTTAATACTATAGCTTGGTTTCCAGATGTTGCTGTGACGAGATGGGAACGATCGGTTCCGCTACGGAAAGAGACTTTGCCTACTTGTTTTTGGAGACATTACTGGAAGAAGAAAGTGTTGTCAGAGTAGGAAGCTGTGGGAGGGATTGCGAAAAATCTGTCCCATTTGGCTGGGCTAAATAGAGTATTTAGGATAGCTGTAGAGATGGGGATAGTAGAAGGACAAGGCGTGAGGAAGAGGGAGTAGTGTTGAGGGAGGTAGGATTATGGAGAGGTGGCAATAAGGCTGAAAAGTAGTAATAAGGGAGGATGGGGTAGTTGATGAAGAAGGTTGTGGGGGTAGAGGTGATGAAGTTGAGCATGTTGGGAGAGTAGGAATGTCTCCTGGAGATTGAGTACTAGTAGGCATTGAGGAGGGGGTAGTAGTTGCAGCGTTCAGAGCCGTGGTCAAAGGAGAGCCTGGGGTCGGGGAATTGGGAGAGTTTGGATTGGTGGGGCTACTTGATGTAGGGGCAAGCCTAATAAGGGTATAACATCTTCATTATTGGCCATGGTAAGCCTGGAGTATGTTGGGGAGAGAAACAGTCCACCCCTCAGGGTCCCCATGAGGGTAAGGGCTAGACAACTAAAATGGGAATACTGTGCCCATGGCTCCCTCAGGCCATTCAGGACTGGCACAAAGTCAGCCTTTCATCCTTTCAGGCTCTCAGACCTTAGGAAGTGGATAGGAGAAGGGGTTGGGGAAGAGACGAAAATGAAAAAGCAGGAGGGGGAAAGACCATGCAAAATTAGTTGAGTCGAGGGCTAAGCCCCAAGGCAGGGGAATTCCCCACCAGTGGGTCCCAGTCCTCGCCTCCTACGCCCCCCACGACAACATTGGGCAAGGGATGGGGGGGGGGCTGGTTGGGTAACACCATATGGTGAGCTATGACCATAATTTTTTGTGGTTAGTAAATTGGCTACATATTAATTTGTTTAATTGTGCACTAAAAGCTAGAGATGCTTAACTAAAATAAGTTATATTGATATTTTCTCAACATTGTGATAACTTTGTGTACTTAACAATGCACTACAGTAATATAAATAAAAACACTTACTAATATTACATAATCTTATCATTATGACAGTTATATTTGTGAATTTGCAGAATGCCCCCAGTAGTTTATTTACTTTGTTTACATGAAATCTTTCCTCAAAATTTAATCCCTGCAATTGGAATAAAAAGATTTTCTGTTTTTATATAAATGTACAAAAAACTTCATTCAGTGTTACAATTATAAAAATGTAATCAAGGTTAAGAAAAATAAAGGTTATCTTTTAGTCAGTTTGAAAAAAAAAAGAAAAAAAAGAAAAAGAAGAAAAAAAAAAAAAATCTTATTTTATTTTACTATCACAACAATAACTTCTTATCATACATATAAAATAGTAAGCCAAACTTATTGCCAAAAAATTTTGTTCACACAATTATAGGCTTTATGTATGGGATTTGATATAGGCTTCTTATCTGAAAAAAATAGCTATATCAAAAACTTTGGTAACATTCTTTTCTAATAGTCTCAAAGGTATGTTCTAATAGATCGACCTTATTTCACCTTGTCAATAACGCTACTTTTTATTTCTAAATAAATCTGATACTCAAACTCTAAAACTCTGATCTCCAAAACACCTCTAATAACTCTGGCCCTACACACGAACAGAAGGCATGAAAAGCCATTAATAGAGGTTTCAATTTGTTTCAACTCATTTCCCATAACTGGAATATATTTCCGTCAGCCGTTACAACTTGGTAACATTAGTATTTTTTTGTATAGGCAAACTAACTACTAATAACTCTAGTCTTCAATGGTTTTTTGAAATTGTACCTTTTGGAATTGATTATAAATTAACAGAAAACACATCATCATATCTAATAAACTAATGGAAATATCTAATATAAACATGTAATCACTTGGGTTATATGTTATAATAACACTAGATGATAAATTACAAAAGCAATCTAAATGTTTTTGATGTAATTCTGCTGTCATGAACACTATGCTGTACTGAGTGACCTGAGGTGAAGCCTGACATAAAACTAACTACATGCTTCTGACCTGCTGCCATTTTTGGCCTATTCCATCTTTGGTTGTATAAAGGATATGATACATATAATTTGAAAACCTGCGAGTCAGTAGTATGATGGTCCATATTATTATTACTAATAATATCATCATCTTGGTAATAATTATAGAAATAACAATCACTTTTTGTATGGTGGGGATGGAGCATTATTTGCTATCTACTCACTGTAAAGACATTTACAGCCACCTCTCTGTGATTGAAATAGTGTACCCCATGATCAATTCCTTGAGTTATCAAAATTGAAGTGGACGTGCATGCACTTTTTTGTATTCTACATGCATTAAATACAAATATCCTACTGACAGATATGCAAAATTAGAAAAGAATATTATTTAAAGTAATCATCATTCAATTAATATAACATATTGGTAACTAGGTCTAATGTGTGATTATATTTTGCCTATCACGGGTAAGAAGTTTGAGATGGCAACTTACTGTTTCACAACTGCTCATATCAACATTTTATCAGTCTAACTATATAAAACATATTATTTATAAATAAGAGAATATCAGAATGTCAAAATAATCAGTCCCAGCACATACAACAAACAGAAATTTCCACTTTATTCCTTGAACTGCAATTCCACAGAATCCTGCTTTCTTATGCTTTTCTTTTGAATAATAAAAAAATGCCTAGACTTCTCTACTACTGTTATCTAAATATTGTACAAAATACATTCCTAATTCTACATGGTTCAAAATCAGTAGGCACCTATTTACCTTTCATCTTAAAGTTACATATACTATCTAACATTTAAAGCTCTGTAATTGTCATATATATTTATATGGAAATAATGTTATATAAAATTAAAGCACCAAAAATATAAATGTTATCTAACTTGAATATTGTCTGCATTGATCAAGATTCTTCCCATTATTTCCATTATTATTATATTTTCTAATATATAGTATTGTAGCTATGTTTTTCATTGTATCTGAGCTAGAATCATGATGTCACTGAATGTATAATAAAGGTAGGAACATTGTTAAGTGAATCACTGCAATTCTACATTTTCCCTTCCACTGTATATATGATGAAAACATTAGTACTCCTTACTACTAAGGATCTCCTGTGACATCATACACATAAATATTTTTTCTAGAAGAAACAAATGAACTGGAATACCATATGAGTCTACATCTTAATTTCACAGGTCAGTCCGTAATTATCTCTAGGGGTGTAAAAAAAATCTTTCCCTCACAATAGCATTGAGCAGCCATCCAAAATTACTGTATTGCAATGAACACAAAAAGTATGCTGAGGGTTAATTGCACATTTATGCTTTTGACAATATCTAAAACTATTACCTATTACACAAAATGTTCTTTGGGTATCAACATTTCTGCTTCTAAAAAATTATAAATATGAATGACCCTTACAGAAAAGTGAAATTGAAAATACTTGCCATTATTTCAACTGGGCTGGATACAAGTGAACACTAAGTAGCAAATGCTGTTTGTAAAGATATAAATACTTTGGTGCTACTCTACATCACCCAAAATATTCTATGTCGTAAAAAGTTAACAAAACTACTTAAGACAACAGGTATTGTTGTGCCAGTTGCTAATGTAGAAATCACGTTCCTCCATAATTTGTATATATTTCTATTGAACCATATTCATGTTGACAAATGTATAAAAGGTATGAAAGAGAATGAATATCTTCACAATACAAGAGATGTACTTGACCAGTTTCGATTATATCATGTATTTTTGACAAAGATATAATATATCTCTTGTATTGTGAAGATATTCATTCTCATTCATACCTTTTATGCATATACTTCTATTACTGAAAATGCATTTGTCAAAATAAAAATAAAAATTAAGAACCTAGTTGATACATAATGACTAAGTCTACATATGATTATATGGAGAGAGAGAGAGAGAGAGAGAGAGAGAGAGAGAGAGAGAGAGAGAGAGAGAGAGAGAGAGAGAGAGAGAGAGAGAGAGAGAGAGAGAGAGAGAGAGAGAGAGAGAATGCACCATACTGGAAGTTCATACCTAGTTTCTAAAGCAGCCTCGATATTACTGGCTATATGGAGAATGAACAGAAAAAAAAAATCTTATATTAACAAATATCTTTTGCTGGTATTAAGATGAGGAAAAGAAAGACATGAAATTTCTATAACTAGGCAAACAGATCAAAGGACATCCAAGAATTTCTCTGTATATTTTATAGTATTGAATTGGGAATTTTATCCTCTCAGAAGCAAGATTCTTGCTGTATTCAAACCAATAAAAAATAATATGACCCGAGAGATATCAAATTGTAATAAATATATACTTTTATACTGAACAGCCAAATCTTTTAGGAAAGATGAATGCCCATCTATTTGTAAAGTTGTATCATCTAGGTTAATCTCATTAATCATTACTGTCTGTTTTCACTTAGTCGGGAACTTCCAAACTAATAGCTGGCACTACTACTCTGTGTTCTAGTCTACGAGATGAAGCTACAACATCTTTCTTTTCTGAGGTAACGACACCTCCTTCTACTGAGAGAGGGCTACGGTTATCCGTCTGAGACTCTTCTGCATGAGGAATACTGTATGATATATTTGCATACTCTTGAAGGAGAGGGCAAACTCCAAGTAAAAACTGGCACACATCTTTTCGCAGGCCAAACCACCCTGTGGAGGAGTTATATAAAGAAAAATTATTGCAATTCTGGAACAAAGCCAATAAGTTCACAAGTAAATAATTACAGATACAAAAACTGAAAGCATCCTCAGGAAAAGACTTTTATGTTAACCCCTTCTTTACCAAATCTATATTTGTTGTACAAGGGAACACTGCCTGAAAACATTCATGTCACAGTGAAAATGCGACTGTTGTAAGTATATACCTTCAAAAAAATGGGAAACAAAAGGACTTATGACACTAATTGAAGCTGTTTTAATTAAGTTGTCAACAAAGACAGTGACAAATTTTGATGGCAAGAAACAATTTCTTGGTGGTCTTAACATAATTTGTCATAAATGTAAGCCACCAATATTATGGTGGCTTTTATATAAATATCCATCTATCTATCTATCTATCTATCATCATAATAATATATATAATATATTTTTATAAAAAATATATATATAAATATAAAACATTAACAAAATATAACTATAAATATATATAAAATATATTATAAAATAAAAAATAAATAATATATATTAAATAATATATTAAAAGCATAAAAATGTAATAATGGTAAAAAAATATAAAATATAAATATATAATAATATAAATATACTTATAAGCAAATTTTATATAAAATATATATA
This sequence comes from Penaeus monodon, assembly GCF_015228065.2. NCBI lineage: Eukaryota > Metazoa > Arthropoda > Malacostraca > Decapoda > Penaeidae > Penaeus > Penaeus monodon. The sequence continues at coordinate 31,952,171 of NC_051387.1, read as the reverse complement.
TAATAATAAATATTAGATAATAATAATAATAGCATAAATGAAATATATAAATATAAAATAATATATATATAAAAAATAAATTCTATATAATATATATAATAATTTAATTTTATAATATAATTTAAAATATATATATATTATATATATAAATATATATATTAGTATAAAAATATATATAAAATATAATATATATATATATACATAATTATATATTTTATAAATATATATTAATTATATATATATATAAAATAATAATATATATATATATAAAATAATATTTTTATATATGAATTTTAAAATATATTTATATATATATATATTTATATTATATATATTTTTTAATATAATATATATATACATATATTATACATATATATTTTGATAAATATATATATATATTATTATATATATATATTTTTAAAATATATAATATTATATGAATTATATGTATATATGATATATATATTGTATTATGTATATATATATATAATAATTTATAAAAATATATTATTATATAATTTATAAAATTAGATAAAAGATAGATAGATAGATAGATGGATATTTATATAAAAGCCACCATAATATTGGTGGCTTACATTTATGACAAATTATGTTAAGACCACCAAGAAATTGTTTCTTGCCATCAAAATTTGTCACTGTCTTTGTTGACAACTTAATTAAAACAGCTTCAATTAGTGTCATAAGTCCCATTTGCTGCCATTTCTTTGATAGTGTATATACTTACAACAGTCGCATTTTTACTGTGACATGAATGTTTTTCCCCGTGTTCCCCTTTTACAACAAATATGATTTGGGAAAGAAGGGGTAACAAAAAGTTTTTCCGAGGAGCTTTCAGTTTTTGATCGTAATTTTTTATTGTGAACTTTTTTTGGCTTTGTTCCAAAAAATTTCAATAATTTTTTTTTATTAACTCTCCCCAGGGTGGTTTGGCCTGCGAAAGAGTTGGCAGTTTTTATTGGAGTTTGCCCCCCTTTCCCTTTAAGAGTATCAAATATATCATCAGTATTCCCATGCAGAAGAGTCTCAGAGGATAACCGTAGCCCTTCAGTAGAAGGAGGTGTCGTTTCCTCGGAAAAGAAAGTGTTTAGCTTTATCTCGAACTAGAAAACCCGATAGTAGTGCCAGTATTAGTTTGGGGGTTCCCGATAAGTGAAAAAGACTAAGATTAAAGAGATTAACCCGATGATACAATTTTCAAATAGAGGGCATTCACTTTCCTAAAAAATTTTGGGGTTTTAGTATAAAAATTTATTTATTACAAATTTTAATCTTCGGGTCTATTTTTTTTTATTGGTTTAAATACAGCAAAGCTTTCTTTTGAGAGGATAAAATTCCCAATTTAATCTATAAAAAAATACACAGAGAAAATTCTTGGATGTCCTTTGATCTGTTTGCCTAGTTATAGAAATTCATGTCTTTCTTTTTTCCCATCTTTTAAAACCAGCAAAAAAAAATATTTGTTAATATAAGATTTTTTTTTCTTTTATTTTCCATATAGCCAGTAAAACGAGGCTGCTTAGAAAAATAGGAGAACTTCCCCGAGGGCATTCTCTCTTCTCTCTCTCTCTCTCTCTCTCTCTCTCTCTCTCTCTCCCTTCTCTCTCTCTCTCTCTCTCTCCCTTCTCTCTCTCTCTCTCTCTCCTCTCTCCCCTCTCTCTTCTCTCTCTCTCTCTCTCTCCCATTAATCATATGAGACTTATCATTATTAAACTGGGTTTTTTTTTTTTTTTTTTTTTTTTTGGACAAATACATTTTCAGTAATAGAAGTATAAAAAAAGTATGAATGGAATGAAATTTTCAAAATAAAGAGATATTTAATCTTTTCAAAAATACATGATAAATTAAAATGGTCAAGTACATCTTTTGTATTGTAAGATTTTCTTCTTTTTCTACCTTTTTAAAAAATTTTGCAACATAAATAGGGTTTCAATTTAATATTAAAAATTATGGAGGAAGTGATTTCTACTTTAGCAACTGGCCAACAATACCTGTTGTCAATAGTTTTTTAATTTTTTTACGACATAGAATTTTTGGGTGATTTTGAGTAGCCCCCAAAAGTATTTTTATCTTTACAAACAGCATTTGCTACTTAGGTTAAATTGTATCCACCCCAGTTGAAATAATGGCAATTTTTTCAATTTCACTTTTCTGAAAGGGCTTTATATTTATAATTTTTTAAAAGCAGAAATGTTGATACCCAAAGAACATTTGTGTAATAGGTAATAGTTTTAGATATTGTCAAAAGCAAAAATGTGAATTTAAACCCCACATACTTTTTGTGTTCATTGCAATACATAATTTTTGGGTGGCTGCTCAATGCTATTGTGGGGAAAAAATTTTTTTTAACCCCTAGGATAATTAAGGGCTGATTTGGGAAATTTAAAGTTTTGATCAAGGGGATTCCAATTCATTTGTTTTTTCAGAAAAAATATTTTTGGTTTGAGCACGGAGACCTTAGAGTAAGGAGTACTAATGTTTTTACATATATACAGTGGAAGGAAAATTTTGAATTGCAGTGATTCCAACAAAGTTCCTACCTTTAATACATTTTTTGGGCCTCAGATTCTAGCTCATATCAAGTGAAAAAAAATAGCTACAATATATATATTAGAAAAATAATAATAATGGAAATAATGGGGAAAAATCTTGATCAAAGCAGAAAAATATTTAAATTAGATAACATTTATTTTTTGGTGCTTTAATTTTATAAATTTTTCCATATAAAAAAATAGGACAATTACAATTTTAATTAAAGTTTTTTAAAAAAGGGTTTGGGGTATATTTTAACCTGTAAATTTAAAAAATTTTTTAAAAAGGAAATATAGGGCTAGGTTTTTTTTTTTTTTAAAAAAAATTAAGAAAGGGAAATTTGGGTTCAATCTTAAATTTTTTTTTTTCAGATAGACAGTTTTTTTTTTGTTTTTTTTAAAACAAAAAGATTAATTTAAAAGGGCCCTTTTTTTTATTATTCCCCAAACGACCAAGTTAATAGGAAAAAAAAAAAAAGCC
>NC_051387.1:31936995-31949041 GCF_015228065.2 Penaeus monodon | reverse complement strand
AAAATTAAGCAACAAGTTTGATTAATCGTCGAAAAAACTTTCGCGAATTATTAGTTGCTTCTTGTTCCCATTCATACCGCTGTAGATGCTAAAATAATATTTGAATGATAATATGATCAAAGTCGACCTGGAATATCATAATGGGGTTTCAGTGCAAAACCTGAGATTATTCTGGTTCCACCGCGCTAATTTTAATCAAGAGAATAAGTATGTCACGCAATAATGCAAACAAAGTCATTAATGTGCACTCATATTTCAATGCCTGGAGTCGATCATGAGCAAACGATATCCTAGTCCTTTCTCATTAAAAGCAGTAAGACACAGCATAGTTATGAAGTTAACAGTATTCCATGCATATTTACTCATAGAGTATTCTCTGGCAGTCATTATCGCCGTAGACTTTTAGCTCCAAAATAATATGAATATCTTCACGTTTATATATTAACCCCCCTTTTAAACACTTTAAAATGAAAAGACTGAATATCGATGATAAGTACTGTATCTTCTTGTCATTATGTATAAATTTTCAGGGGTTGGGTTTCTTCCCTTTTAACACTACCCCCTTTAATTTTCTTGATATTAATTTTTTCGAGTTAAAAAAAACTGTTAATTATTTTTAAAAAGAAAATTTTATTCAGTATTATTTCAAAATTGGTATAATAATTCCTGAGTTTTATTTGTACATTTTTCTTCTTCAGATCCACTATTTTGGTTTTTTTATCATTCTCCCGGGGATGAAATTTAAAAAAAAATAAAACATGATAAAAATTGCAGAGATAAATATATAACAAGAAAAAAAGAGCAATTTTAATAGCATAAAATAAAACAGGTGCGACGGGTTTCCACAGAAGGGCCCTCTGTCCGAGGGATTTGGTTCCGCTAAAGAAGACAACATTTCCCCGTTCATTGTATGAAAAAAGGTGTGATGATGGTGTTTATTTCAGTACACACACACCCCGTCAGTTTCACCCCCTTCATCGTCATCCCCTTTTGTAGCTGAATTAGAGACGTGAGCTTTTGGGGTATGAAACGTAATTCATGTCCCCTAAAATTTCATGTTTATTTTTTGATTTTAATGCATTTTTAATCATATATAAATATATATATAATTAAATATATTTATATAATATATATATATAATATATATATAAAAATTTTTTTTTTTTTTTTTTTTTTTTTTTTTTTTTTTTTTCCCTCCTTCTCTCCCCCTCTCTCTTTCTCTCTTTCCTTTCTCTCTCTCTCTTCTTTCTCTCTTTTCCTCTCTCTCTCTCTCTTCCCCTCCTCTCTCTCTTCTCACTTCTCACTCTCTTCAAACTGTAAAACTTTGTAATGGTAAAATATCATTTTATTCACGCCTTCATCTTCAAAAACCTAGTCAGATTATGTGAACAATGAATAGAAGGTAAAAAACGAATGGCGTCCTTTAAGAAATATTCAGGTAAAAAGCACAGAGCATCTAAGTTTTAAAAGGTGCTTAGAAACTGAGGAGAGAGGGAAATTCGAGATTAGTTTTTCAACAGTCTTGCTGTGCAGCAAGAGAGGGCATAACTTTTTTGCCCGGATTCTTTTTTTTTCTAAGCAATTTCTGTAACTTTTCCCAAAACAATGAGTGTAGATGGGAAGAGCCTGAGTTTTTTATCAAAACAAATTTAAACACTTAAAACACATTTCATAAGACATACATATGCAGAGACATATAGCAACCCTTTATCATTGCCCCTTTAAAGGCGGGTTAAACAGATGCCCTTTAAAAGGGTTTTTCTATGCCATTTGGGGCCGATATATAAAACGGCGGTTAAAAGAGGAGTCGCGCCCTAGGCAGGCGGGAGAGGAAAAACCCTGGCAAAAGACATAGCAAGTTGCTGATGCAACCCCGTTTTTTTGCGGGATGTCGTCTTTGAACCCAAAAAATAAGACTCGGTAACCGCCCTTGGATCCTTAGCAGAGAAAGTAAAATAAAAATTTTCAAAAGAGAAATCGGTCTAAATTTCCTGTGTTACAGTTCGGAAAACCCTGAAGTTATTGTGTAAAAAAAAAAAAAAATCAATAGCAAAAACCCAAAAAATCACGCACACAGTTTAATTCAAATACGGCTCCCTCCCCCTTTATCTTAATAATCAGGTGGGCAAAATTTTTTACTTGGATATCAGCAGATTCGAATATATACAATATTTTCAGTAAAAAAAATAAAAGTTTTCAGGTCGGTGGTTTACAAACAGGAGTGAATAACGCGAAATTTTCCCCCCCTCATCGGGGTAAGTCCCCCCCGGGGCTCACACAAAAAGTGGGCCCCACATGATAAATACGCGCAATTATAAAAATTTAAATTAGTAGAAGGGGTTAACAGAGTCGAGGAAAATGTCTGTCCTAGGAGAAAAAAGAGAGAGAGGGGGGGACTGACTGACAATGCACTGCAAATGAAGAGCAAGGTTTTAAGAGAAAAAGAAAAAACAAGCAGGTAATAAGAAGACAGCAAGCGTATACACTAGCACAGAAAGGGGGCAGCGAACCCCTCGCAAAGAAAGAGACTGGCTAGGGAAAAAATCAGACAGACACATGATCATGACCAGTTGGAACAGCTCTTTCACATATAAAAACAAACGGGGTGACTAGATAGACAAAAATTGATTTTTAAAGACGCCTGCGTGGAGGGAAGAACGATAAAGTCTTACAAGAGCGGAATGCCAAGTGTTATATGGGGGATAATCATGACGAAAGCACATTTAATAGTGGAAACACTTTTAGTAACGAATAACAATGAGCATTGCAAACCTGGTACTACACATGCTAATTTCGAATATGACTCGTAAACATCAAAAAATATATAAACCCAATATTTTCCACGATGGCGAAAGTCCATTATCATACAGACCACAGAGTTTCAGCAAAAAACATATCGCTGAGAATTGTTTCCGGCAGTGTGAAGAATTTCACGAAGGGAAAGTTTAAGGCCAAAGCCCGGTTTTCTAAGCGCGTCTTCAACAATGTTGTTGTATGGGCTTTAAAAAATGAAGCCTATTGAGGCTTCGAGTTTTTTTGGGGTTGGAATTCACGAAAACGGGTACCCTTTTTGTAACATTACTTCCACTACTAGTATTGTTGTGTTTTTTATTTTTTATTGTAATTTTTGTGTTACTATACCATTTTCATCGCGATGATGTTGGTGATGATAAAATTTAAAGAAAATAATATTTGGGAATGGGATTAAACGAATGAGGATAGCAGAATAATAATTATAAGATAATATCATTGCTAATGATAATAATAAAAAAATAATAATAATAATAAGATGGGAAATAATAATTATTATATTAATATTTTATATTATTATATTTTTATTATTATTATTTTTATTTTTATTTTTATTATTAATTATTTTTTCATCTTTGGGAAGATAAAGAAATAATAATAAGATTTAAAAAAAAATAATAATAATAAAATAATAAAATAAAAAAAGATAATGAAATGATGCAAAAAAATAATGTAATTTTTATTATATTTTTATTTTGATTTCCATTATTTTTTATACTACTACTGCTAATACTACTCTATTGCCCTTATAATAAAGAAATAATAATACTAATAAACAATTATTTTTATCATTATTATATTATTTTATTTTATTATTTTATTTTTATTTGTTAGTATTTTTCATTATTTTATAACAATGATAATAAGATTTTTATTTTCATTATTATTATTTACATTTTTACAATTATTTTTATTTTTATTGTTTTTGTTTTGTGTTTTATTGTTTTTGTTGTTTTTTTATTTTTATTAAACAATTTTAAAAAAAACAATGATAAAAAATGCCTATGAGATGTAAAAATAATAATAATAATAATAATTAAAAATAAAATAATAATAATAATAATAAAATAATAATAACAAAATAATAAGATAATAAAAATAAAATAATAATAATAATAATAAAAATAATAACAATAAAAATAATAAACCCCCCTGAAGTACACATACATACAATTATAGATTAAAAAAAAAAAAATGGGGGGGGGGGATATAAAGCAAACACGACAGAAAATCTACTGTACAGTAGTCCGATATAGAACAAGATATCATACATGGTTTACTAGTCTGCAATTTACAAAACACGCACGTCCTGGGCCGATTTACGGGTCACGTCCTCTTTACGGCGTGGGGCATTTTAGCAGCAATTCCCCTGCCCGGGGTGTTTTGGGAGGGACTCGGACCCGGGCCGTCACTCGATACCCGCGTAAAGGCGGCCCCCAAACCGTCAACTCGGGTCCTGCCCCTGGAACTCCTCTTCGAGGTGGGGAATGAGTCCCCTTGAAGTGAGTCGCCTTTGGGTCTGTCTCACAGGAGAGGGATGAAAAAAGGGTTCCCAATAATGATGTCTATCTTAGGTGGAAGGGATCCCCCTCTGGTCTCTCCCCGGGGGTTCAAATTACCCATTGTTTGCTGGCGTGGCACCTGGCGCTGGGAGGGGAAAATCCTGGAGATTGAGGGATGCCGTGATGGTACGCCCTGCTTTACAACCCCCTTTTTTGGTGCCTTATTCTAGAAAGAGGGTGGTCTGTTTGGGCCCCGGTCAGGTAGTCAGTTTTCCCTTTTGGGGAGGAGGGTCAAGCAGTCAATGTCGCGTTGGACTAACTGGCCCCGTGAGTGAGTTTCCCCCTGTTGGACTCCGTGGGGGTGGGGGGCATGAGGGGATGAAAAAACTGCTCAATACATGGCAAAATTCCCCAAAACCCCTCACAAAAAAGAGATAATGATGAGGAGACAGACTCGAGGGGGGTCTTTGGAGATGCTGAGAAAAATCTGGTTGCATTCCGGGTTTCCCGAGACCAGGGTGATTTTCATGCCCAAAGACCAAAACTACCCGAATTTTCCCGCAGGAAACCAAGGAGCTTAAGATGGGAGGAAAATGTCTCTCTCTCACGAATCCAGAATAGGGAGTCAAGATGGTGCCACTTTACTTCCCTTTTTATGAGGGGATCGATCACCCATGGTCGTGGCTTCCCCAATGTGAAGGGGGAAAGCCCAACCGGGGAAGTCCCGGTGACCCCGAAAAAGGGCCCTTACTACCCATGATTTGGGGGACTGGGGTGTCTGTAGCAAGGCACACCACACCCAGGGTTCCCTAAGGCAACAAAGGGGTTCCCGCCCCCCAGGCATCATGCTTGGAGACAGGACAAAAGAAAAAAAAAGGGTTTCCTATTCCAAGAGGAAGGAACTCCTCCACAGCCCAACCGGGGTATCTCCAATAAAAAAGGGGTTCCGACCATTTTAAAAGGCAGAAAAAAGAACCAAGGAATAAAAGTTCAAAGAGCACTGAAAAGCCTCCCAAGAGACGATAATCCCTCTTTACAAGGAAGTATGACTGCTGTAGTACTGCAGTAGCAACGTTTTGGGGGAGGTCAAAGTGGGGAGGCGGAAAAGGCAGTCCGGCCCCATGAGGGAAATGGCCCAGACTGTTGCAGTTGAGGGGAAAGGGGAAACTGAACAGAGCCAAAGAGCCCCCCCCCCCCAGGAGAGACTCCCCTCTCCACTCCATACCCTCACAGTCAGAGCCAGAATAGGTGAACTGTGCAGCCAGGCCGGAACAAGCTGACCTTACCAGGTGAGAAAAAGAGAAAAGATACAAAACCCAAAGTGAAGGAAAAACCCAAACCACAAAAGTCAGAGCTCCCAAAGGCTCCCACCCCCCAGTGGACCCAGGATACCCTGAAAACACCCCAAAAACCAGAGAAGATCCCCAACCAGCGAGGATTTCACGGGAGTTGTCGGACTTCGTTTAAAAAACAGACTCTGAATCCGAATACAAAGACATTTATGTAACTCACCAAGTAACATTACAAGTCTAAGCATACTACAGGGGAAATCAGGCTTTAATACAAAGAACCACCCTCCACGAATAGTGCGATCAAGGAACATTGACACTGTCTTTGCCCCAGGAGAGTTAACAGGGGGGACTGTTGCTCCAGGGTATCACGTTTTCTGCTGTCAAGCACAGCTTGCAAAAAGATGGCTTGATCATTTGATCTTGTAAATTTCTTGCTGTTGAGATTCACCTGGCGGGAGCCCCCCAAGCTGTAAAATGTGTTAGAAAAGCCAGGTCTGTGACTGCGCACAAGACCAAGGATCACAGGGGGATTCAAGCATACCCCCCCATCCTGGCCCCCTGCATAGACGGATGCGGCGGCCATCAATAGCCAATGTGCTTGAGACCTTTTGAGATCGCTCTTTAATACCCAAACCCAACGCATGCAAGGAGGGGTCTTAGACCCGCCTTTGGGCCACGCGGCTCGGTGGAGAGAATTAGATGGTGTGTCGATGTCACAAGGATCATGATGGCACTGTTACAAACCTCATGCAGTGCCTAGCCACAAAACCCCCAAAAGCAAACCCAAAAGAGGGAAAAAAGATAACCCCAACTGGAAAACCCTTTTAGAAGTTTGGCCCATGCTTAGAGCAGTGAACCCCCACAGAGTGAAAATGTGGAAGTGCTTAAAAGCCAGACTTATCAGTCCTAAATCACGGGACTATACCTAAAATTTGGGCCCATGGCCCGGGAGAAAAAAGACGCCTGGACTTTAAGGGCGAGAAAAGGAAGTAAACCCACAGAGTGAAGCAGTCAGGGATCCCAAGGAAACTGCCAAAAGAGTCAGGCTGGAAGGGGTGTGAGTATTGCCCACCCGAATAACCTTACAGAGCTGTGGAAAACGGGTCAAGCGAGTACTATTGCTCAGCCCGAGGTGCACACACCAAACCCTAAATCAGAAGCAAACAGACGGGGCAGAATTTTGCGAGAAAAGCGGGAACAGTCCCCAGCTAAAATAAGGGCAAACTAAAAATGCCACAACCAAGCAGACTTCCCACATCAGGGAAGGGTACCCGAACCCCGAAAAATCAGATTTTATCTTTTCCGGGGGAAATAAGACAAAAACAAAGTCAGTTCTTGCCGCCCGGGTTTGATGGGATTTGAACCCAACAATAAAACCAGGTGGCAGGTGAGCAAATTTCCTGCAACTCATCAAAAAAGTCCTGGGGAAAAATTTCCCCTCTTCCCGGGTGGAAGAGGGCTATCATGTCCTATCCCCAAAACCAAAAAGGGGCCGGGGAAAAAACGCCCCATTTTTTCCTCAGCTCTCTGGGGAAGACGGCCGAGGGGAATGGTACTAAACCGCCCCAGGGAAAATGGATGAACATGAAATGAACACCTCCAGGGTTCACAAGGGGGACGAGCACAGAAAGCAAGCCACGTCTTTAAACACAACAGCACTATCACTTCGTGGTATTATTCCTCGACCCGGGGAAGGCTTTTTAATACAATATTGCTATTAGGGGACCTAATCAGAAGGGAATCAGAGGAAAGCTCTTGGCGGAAGGGAAAATTTAGGAACAGAATACGCAAAATCAGATTTCAAGGGCACCCACCAGCACATGCCCCTTGTAAAGGAAAAACCCCGGTTGGGGGCCCCGTCCAGCCCTTTTCAACACCCTAATGTCCCGTATCCTAAAAATAACCTCCCATGGGGGGCAAGATCATCTCCTATGCAGACGATCTCGCAATCATTTACTAGACCACACTGCCTAAGTAAAGCCAGCACTGTCTGGACCTTGTACTGGGGGGGTTTTAGGAAGGACTAAAGATCTCTGCAGCCAAATCCAAGCAAGGGTATGAGACACAATGTTCAAGGCACAAGTTGAGAATCCCGGGGGAAAGAATTTTGGTGGGGCCAGGGTTTAATGTTGGGATAAGACTATGGACCCCCTCCTTTTAAAAAAGGGGTCTTATATGGTTGATGAACCAAAGCAAGACTGTCTGATAGAGCAATGAGGGGGGGGGGAACACAAGGAGCTAGACATAAAGTACTAAGATCATTTATGCCATCCGTCCCCTTTTGGACTATGTTCGTCTCCCTGATTGCCACAAAGCCAAGATTAAGAGAAAAAAAAGGAGACAGTTCAAAATGAAACTGCCCAAAATCTCTGGGTGCCCCCAGGTGGACGAAGGTCCTCAATTCACATGGAGGCAAACCTTCTCCCCCTGGAATAAAAAATTTTAATAGTGGCAGCTCAGTTCTTTCAAAGGCCCCCAGGAGGACCCAGGAAAAAAACAAATTGAAAAAAAAATACTCAGAGCCTAGAAAAAGACCCCGAGTTGTTTTCAAAAACTTCTGGCTGCCCACTTTCCAAAGGGCTCCCCCCCCCGCCTTTTTTGAAGACCCGCCGGGGGGAAAACTTGATCGGTTCTTTGTTATGAGTTTCAAAGGGGAAATAACAAACCCCCGCCCAGTCTAAAGGCAGAAAAGAGGGTATTGGAACCTAGTATAACTCTTTAAGGGTGGAAAGTCGATCCCTTAAGCCACACAAGGCGCCGGTTTGCGCAAAAGGGTGCCACACAATTCATGAGGGGAAAAGAAAAACGCGTCCCCCCTAAGGTAGAGGCAGTTGGATAGGGAGCCCTAGCCCCCGGTCCTGGGGGAAGGAATGTATATACATACAGACTCCAGGGAGCCATGACGACAGCAAAGTACCCAAAGACAACATTTTACCTCCTGACCACGTCCCTTTCCTGGTACAAGGAAAACTTGTCAGGGAGAATAATAATCAAAACTGGGTCCTTAGCCACAAAGGTTCAGGGGAAGAGCTTGCTGACAGATAGTGACATTTGGAGGGGGAGCCCCCAAAACCCTAACATAAAACCGAGCCAAAAAAAAAATTTTGGCAGAAGTGTAATGCCACAGCCGTGCCTCCCCCTGCAGCTTTACAGAGAGGAAAAGAGATCCCCCCCCCGGCATATGGTATGAGCCCTGGGACTCTTGAAGGGAACAAAGAGGTAGCGAAGTCTTCTTCACAGAATCAGGGCTAGGGTTTTCCCTGCGTATGGAGATCATAGAGACTTTTTACTATGCGACAGGTGTTGCAGTATTGTACGACCCCGAACGCCACGGGTCTTTAATTAAGATTTGTGAGCACACGCAATTTTGAGGCAGCCCCCAGGCTGGTAAAGAGTTTAGCCGCAGCTTACAGCATGGCGGCAGGGCAGGGCAATCCGCCACCACGGAAAGCATAGAGGTCAGAGAATAAAATGGACAGTTTTAAAAGGAAAAGGGCCCGGGGCCATAGTATGGAATGCCCGGGCGACGCTAGATTTTCGCAAACTCAAACAACAAAACCAATCCGGCAGACTCCCCCTCAGGAGCTCATACAGGTGCTGATGTAAATACGGGTTCGTAAAGATTCGCCAAGACATTTGATCCCCCTTTTAAAGTTGCTCACTTGGACCACAAATGAGTACAAAAATCGCCATGAAAAATGGAAATTTTGTGGGAAAAATCAATCGCTCCCAAAACCCAAACCCTGATGATGAGGGTGTGATCATGATGATGAAACAATAAAGTTAATAAAAAATAGAAAATAAAAATATTATTTACTATCATTATAATAATTTTTATTTCTTGTTACAATGAAAATAACAAGATAAAAAAAAAACAGCAATGTAAAAGGACAAAATAACAAAAATAAAAATAAATAATTAATAATAAAGAAATAATAAATTTATAATAGTAATAAGATGAAATAATAATAATAATAATAATAATAATAAAATAAAAAAATTAATATAATAAAACGATAAAATATAATAAATAATATAAATAATAAAAAACCCAATGATAATGATAGTAGAAAAAAAAACAACAACAATATTTATAAAAATAATAGTGATAATAATAATAAATAATAATAAATAATAATTAATAATAATGATAATAAAATTATTATTATTTAAGGTAATAAAATAAAACAATAAAGATAAATAAAAATGAAAATAAAGGCAATCTAACTGTTGAGAAAAGGAAAAAATTTATTATTGTTTTTGTGTTGGGTTTTCTTATTTTTTTTTTCAATTATGTAATAACAGTATGGGAAAAAATAAAATAATTATTTTTTATTATTATTTCTATATTTTTAAATATATTTTACAAATTTTTATTACTACATTATTTTTATTATTAAATTATCATTATTATTTTTACATTATTGTTATTATAATTATTTTTATAGTTATTTTTGTTTTTTGTTGCTGTATGTAGTGTCATTATTACTATTTTTAAATCATTATTATTTTATTAATTATTAATTATTATTATTTATTATTATATTATTATTATTATTATTTTTATTATTTTATTATTATTATTTTTATTATCATATCATAAATTATTTTTTATATTTTTTTATTATTTTTTGTCCTATTTTTATCGTTATTATCATCATTAGCATATTATTATCAGCACCTTTATTTTTCCCACGTTTACATTGTTTTTGTTACTTATCACTATCTTTATTTTCTATTAGAAAATCAGGAAGAGTTTGGGGGCAACTGGGGGGGGCGAGTACAGATCTGGCATTGTTTAAAAAGAGCAACAAAAATGAGATAAAAATTTAAATAGTAACATATGTAACATAAAATATTAAAACTATTTAATCAAAATGAAAAAGACACTAACACAGACTTGAACAACATTCATTCAAGGAGGGCCCAACAACATGCGTTCCCGCGAGTCAGTGCTGTTTTTTGCGAAGACACAGGGCCCCCACGCAGGGGAAATGTATAAAATCAGTTGATAACGATTAATTTTCCTTTTAAATAACCATAGAATATTTACACACTGATGAACGTTTGCGGCACGGAAGCGAAAAGGTCATGTGAGGTTTTGTCATGATTCGCCGCAAGGGGGGGTGACGAGGACCCGGGAGGGGTTTTTCATTTTTTTGGTTAACTTTCATTTCCGCAACAAATTTCTTTGATATGCATATAATAATATAATTTTTATATATAATATATAATATATATATATATATAATAAATAGTATATTGTAATACATAGAATCTGTATGAATGGAAGAAAAACCCACAATTTCAATAAATTTAGTTTTTGCATTGTGGGTTTTTCTTTCATATAGTCATAAATACATCGTGCACATAAATGTAATATATAAAACAAACATAACTATATTATATATATAAAATAATATATAATAATTTTATATATAAATAATTTAAGTAATACAAATAAATAAATAAATATTTTATATATATATATATATTTAATAATGTTATTATGAATATACAATGTACATATGGTTATTATAATATATAAAATATAATAAATATATATATATATAATATATATAATTTTAAAGGTGTGGTGGTGTGTGTGGTGTGTGGTGTGTTTTTTGTGGGGTTTGTGTGTTTTGGGGTGTGTGGGTGTGTGTGTGTGTGAATATTATATTATATAATATAATTTTAAATATATAATATATATATATATATATATGTTATAATTAAAAACAAAACATATTATATATAATACAATATAAATATATAATATTATATATATTTTAAAATATTTTTTTTTTAAATTATATGTAACATATACATATATAATATATATATATATATATAAAATATAATATATATATAATATAAAATACACATAAACACATAAAAAGGGGCATAAAATTTATATATATATATATTATTATATATAATTATTATATATATATTTAATAATATTATATATATTATATATTATATTATTTTATATATATTATTTGTGGTGTGTGTGGTGTGTGGTGTGTGTGTGTGGTTGGTGTAATAAACATACTATATTATATATATATAATATATATTTTTATATATATATATATATATTGTGTGGGGTGTGTGTGTGTGTGTGTGTTTTTGGTTGTATGTATGTTTTTTATATATATATATATAATATTATTAATAAATAATTATTTATATAATTTTAATAAAAAAATATAAATAATATATATAATATTTACACACCATAATAATACTTTACATAATAAACTATTATAAAAATATATTTAATATATATATATTTTAATAAATTTTATATAATATATATGTTGTTGGGGTGGGGGGTGTGTTTTTGTGGTGTAAATATAGATAGATAGATAGATAATAGATAGAAGTAGATAGATAGATAGTAGATATAGATATAGATATATAGATACATTTTTTTAA
>NC_051387.1:31917803-31936895 GCF_015228065.2 Penaeus monodon | reverse complement strand
AAGAGAGATGAGAGGAGAGAGAGAGAGAGAGAGAGAAGAGAGAGAGAGAGAGAGCGAAATACATTATATCACAATTGAACCAACTAACAATAGTGGGAAAATCAACAAACCTCAAAAGACCTGTCATGTTTTACTGCCCAGATACAAGCAGCAATGGACACAAGAGATATCAAAATAAGAGGAGCAAAGACAGAGACCCAGGCATGGCGCTTATTTTCCAATTTGTCAGCCACCAAGACCTCAAACATCAATAAGAAGAGATGAAGGCCGAGGGAGATGAGTAAGGCCCGGTACTGGATGTATGACTGGCCTTCTAATCTGTTGGAGACATTATAAAATATTACCATATACATTGTTCCACACCTTAAAAACCATAAGAACATTTAATAAATAGATAAAATATAAGTATAAAATAAAAGATAAAAATGAACATGCAAAATGTGCATTTTTTTCCTGTTTACTGGTGTGCACCCCTAGCTATCTTACCTATAATGAGGATTCTTCCACCAGACTATGTTCCCAATAAGGGCTCCTGTCACAACAAGGATCTTCCAAACCCAAATTGGTGAGAAGACAACCCAGTAACTCCAGTCCAGTTCATCATCAAGACGAAGAGAGAGTAGGGCAGTGAATGTTGCCAAACACACCCACACAATAAATTTCCTGGAATGACATTATTTAAATTAATAATTACATACATTGTATACAGAAGCACTGAAATTACACTTTTTCTTCTGTGATTATCTGTGATTTGTTTTTTTTCAGCTCTTGGCATGTGTTCTGACATTACACTATGATAGATACTATTGTCTGTTTCTTCTTTATGGTTACTAAACTGCTCACTCACACTGGATGGTATATTTTCTTGTCATGAAACAATGAGCCCATATGCCTGATTACTAGTATTTATGCCTTCCAAAGTAGGCTTGAAGTTTCTTTTTAGTTTCTGTCATTGGAAAATATTATATGTTGCTACCAAAATCATAGACAACAAGGTAAACATGTTTCCTGAGCCTCTAGTTTTCTACTCAAGGATGACTGTTTGTGACTCCTAGCATGTACCTTAGGTTGGCAAGGGTACAGGTTGTTGTCATGGGGTTAAATAATGGGCCAAAATCAATATAATAACTAAGGATTTCTCACTGGAAATTGTAATAGAAAGGGATTTTTTTCAATTTCACACAACCATCCTACCTTGAAATTATCATTCTTTGCTTCAATCATTCACAGCGTAATATGCCTGAATCTCTTTTTGTTTTTCATCACAACTGAAATAAGTGGTAATATTGGTAATTGTTTGCAAAGTAACTGCACTCCTCTGAGAAAAAGGTTTTCTTACTCCAGTCACTGCTGTGCTGCACCCCTCTCAGGAGGGGGCTCTGAAATGGGTTTATTGCCCTCTCATTAGTATGAATGTGCATTGCAATACTTAAATTATTTGAAGTTTTACTTTGATAATTCTCTTTGCCACACAATTTCCCAGACATTTATCCTCCCCAACTATTGGAGCTAATATAGTAGCTGTGCTTTGTTTGAAAATTGGTGATAGGCATGTTATCATATGTCCCTGGAGAAAAAATCAGTATAGTTCAGTTTCACACAGCCATATGGTAGAAAGTAAACTTTGTCTTTAATGGATAAAAATGACAGAAAATAAGAAATATTTCATCAATGGTATTTCCATCACAAGTTGATAATAAAAATTTTGTAATGTCACTATCCTAACTAAAGGGAAAACCTACACTCACTGATGCATAAGAATGATTTTTGTAATGTTCGAAATGAAAAGGATAGGTTATGACCAACGCTGCATGGAGAATAAGTCCATGGCAATTGTGTGGGGGTTCAGGGGTGGAGCTCTCAATAAAGGAAATATGACAATTAGCTGGGGGTCTGGGGATGATGCCCCCAAGTTAGGAAGTTTATTTTTTTATATATATATATATATATATATATATATATATATATATTTTTTTTTTTTTTTTTTTTTACATAATTTTACAGACCAGATCAGAAAATGCAGACCACAGTCAGTATTTGTGAATTTCAATCTGAACTTGCATTTCATCAACACGAAGATGTATAGCTTATATAAAAAATACAATCTGTTCTCCTAAACACCAAATTTAATGTGGTTGGTAGTGTGAAACAAATAATAATACTTAGACGTACCCAGGATTAAAGTCGCGAAACATTGATTGGAGATTCATTTCTCAACTACTATACATTATACCAATTCTCCTGTTCTGGAGATTAAACACGCCGTCATAGTCATTATGATGTTTCTGAATGGAGCACACTATGAGAAATAAAAGAGCAGAATCGTGTGTGTCACCCTGCTGGAATTCTACCTTTTCTGTTTGGCATCAAAACACAGCTGATTTCGAAGGGAGATGGTGTATAAAGCGGGAATGACGCAATATTCAATGAGAATAAAAAGATAAGTGATTTATAGTTAATGAAAATGAAAGTAACGTAACTATGTTGAACATTCAATTATTATTACAAGTATTAAAAAATATCATTTGATTTAACATCATTTGTACGGTAGTTATTGGGGACTGTTTAATGTAAAAAAATATTCAATATTCCTTGTGTAACACAAACACATACACACACACTATGTTTCTACAAGATGAAAATCTAGAACGACTGATTAATTTTTTTTTCCGTCAGCATTCTAGCGGCTGTTTATATTTGCTTTTATTAGTAAAGTAAAACATTCACTCAAATCTAATTGGTAAAACATTATCAAGGCACAACGCGTGAACTTTGATATGGCACTTTCGCTGCTCTACCTAGGATCAGTATCCTTTAAATATAGAAGGAATTGAATTGGACATGCAGTTATTCTGGGTTATGTGCTTATCTGTTTTTTGTCATCCTCTTTTGGGCTGCGCTATGATTTATGTAACGGAGGAAAGGCGTTCCTTCAGTATCAGTTGCAGCATACGACGGAAGATGCTTTTATCTCGCCTTGCTTGACAACTTATGTGTGTATTGTTTTTTTTTTTTTTTTTCTAAACTAAATTCAAGTCAGTAGCCCAGAGTAGCAGGGCAGCTGGACGTCTTCCTACGGTGGGGACTTGGCCTGGAAGTGACTCTTGGTTTCCAAGGAACTAGACCACATTGCTTACAAGTATTGACACTTGTATTGCTTCAAGAACTAGCAACCACGAAGCAGATTGTATTTATGAGACTTCTCTAGTGCATAATGCTATTCTTTTAGAGAATAAATATCGGTAATATAGTATACTTTGCAGCGCAAATTATGTTATATTACCTCTGTGTCACCTCATCCACGTGCCTTAGCAAGCAGCCATGTGAATGTGAGATTTCATTACTGTGAAGAAAAAAAAACGTAGATGCCTGTTAGAACTTGGGTTTAGGCATAATGGATGAAAAATAGAAAAACATATAAATAACGTCGAACGGCCTGTTAGCTCAGTTGGTTAGAGCGCCGTGCTAATAACGCGGATGTCGAGGGTTCGATCCCCTTACGGGCCAGAGGGTATTTTTATATATACTCAAAGTTTCTCGAGATCCCTTGTGTGTAGTTAACATCCTAACTGTTACGACCCTAACAAAGGCCAGAGGTCGCCACCATGGTTTGATGTCTTGATGTACTGCGCTTGCGCAGTTCCGCGATGCCTCAAGACAAAATTATAGCAAGGTCAACTGGCCTTTCTATTGGGAGGAGGAAAAACCTATGCCACATGAAAAAGCTTGATAGCCGGTATATGACATTTTGCACTGAAAATGCATATACGCCAATACGGAGGCAGACAGGTGAGCGATAGGAAGGCATCCGTGCATTTGCATTTGTATATATTGTATACATATACACGTAGGTCGCTCACTCACTCAATCACACTCACTTACTCCCACACTCACTCTCATACTCATTCACACACTCTCTTTCATACTCACTCACACACCCATTCACTCACTCTTACACGAACTCACATACTCACTCACATATGTAAGTAAATTTTAAGTCCTCGGCTACTGGGGCCATTCCACACCCCAATCCCAGATACCTAGTTCCATGTTACATAATAGTATGAGAAAACATTTCTGCTCGTTTTCTTAACTTGTATTATACGAGTGCAATGTCGCACTATGAATGTAAATGTAGAAACGAAAAGTCGGCCCCAAACCGATATGCTTTTGGTCAGGCCTCCAGAATATCAAGAGGCGTGCACATCCTCGCCAAAACAGGATTCTCTCATCCGGCGTGATTAGAGAGAAAAAGTGAAGACCACTAGAGGCCATATTTCCGCCGTCAAAAACTGTCGTGCTACACTTTCCTATGACTCCGCCCCTATTTATGGAGGCAGAGTCATATATAAGCTTTTGCACCTCGCTGATGAGCTACTCGTGGTCCTGCCACTGGAACCTCCTCTTTGAGGTGCAAGACCAGAGCTCCCTCTCTGAGGTGTACAGCCTTTGGGTGGCTGTTTGACTGGAGAGGGAGGAAGGAAGGGTTCCAAACAATGATACCTATCTTGTAGGTGGAAGGGCATTCCCTCTGGTCTCTCCCCAGGGGTTCACACCTACCCACGTGCCGTGCGTGGCTTCCCTATGCGCTGTGGAGACGGGAGTCCTGGAGGTTGAGTGATGCCGTACATGAGTATGCCCTACGCTAGCAACACGTCGGGTGGCTTGATCGTGGCCCGGTCAGGTCAATCGGCTGGTCTCCTTCCGGAGGCTTGGGACAGTCAATGTCGCCGTTGGCACTCATACTGGTCCCATGAGTGGTGGTACAACGGCCAGTGGCTGCGTATATTTTCTCACCACCCATGTGGCTATTAGACATTAGTTCTAAAATACAGCTTCCCCTTGTTGGACTCCGTGGTGGGTGGAGGCGTGAGAGTATGAAAGAACTGCTCAATACTTGGCAAATATTCCTCAAAACCGCCCCCCAAAAAGAGATAACGATGACGGAGACAGACTCTGAGGGAGAGTCTGGAGACCCTAGGCGTTTCCCACAGTTCAAGGTTCCCTCTAAACCTAAAAGCTTCGACAATGCCTACCAACTGGTGACAGCATTGGAGATGCAGAAAAAATCCGGAATTTAATGATGGGAGGAAAGTGTGTCTCTTCCCACTGAATCCCGACAATAGGAGAGTCAAGATGGTGCTACTTGGCTTCTCACTTTTGTATGGTGTGGATCTGATCACATCACATATCACAGGGAAGAGCCCAACCAGGCAAGTCCTGGGAACCCTGAAAGAAGCCTCAATCACTATTCTTGATCTGGGTAACTGGGGCACCTTCAACCTAAGAAATTATGTTCCTTAGCCACTACAGTGCTTTAAGTGCCAAAGATACGGTCACTACCAGGCTAGCTGCAAGGCCAAGCCTAAATGTGGTGTCTGTAGCAAGGCACACAACACAGAGGTGTATCTTAAGGCACACAAGGAAGGCCAAAGGGACACAAGAGCCAAAGGTCCCAGCTGTGCCAAGAGGCATCTGGAGCCTGGCTTTCTCTGCCAGGAAAGAGGAGGTCCTCAGGCGACAAGAGGTTGCTAAAAAGTGACCAGGCTTTGTTCTTGCTCCCCTAGGCACCCATGTCTGGGGACAGAACAAAAGAGAGAAAACTTCCCAATCTCCTAAGAGGAAGGAAGCTCCTCCACGGCCGATACCAGATATCTCCAATAAAAAGGAGTTTCCGACCATTTCAAAAGTGCAGAAGATGAACCACAGGAATAAAGGTTCAAAGAGCACTGCAAAGGCCTCCCCAAGAAACGATAATCTCCTCTTTGATGAGGAAGATATGACTCTCCTGTTGACTGCTGTACTCACTGCAGTAGCAACAGCTTTGGAGATCGAGTGAGGAAGCGGAGAAGGCAGTCATGGTCATCATGACAGCAATGACCCAGACTGTTGCAGTCCTGAAAAGGAGGAAACTGAACAGAGCCAAAGCAGCCCCACCCTCACCCCAGGACGAGACTCCCCTCTCCACTCCAACCCCAGCCATGCCCTCACAGGCAGAGCCAGCCAGAACAGGCTGAATCTGTGCAGCCAGTGCCAGAACAAGCTGACCTTACCCAGGTAAAGTCAGCAAAGATAAAAAATACACAGACAAAGTCTGAAGTGAGAAAAACCAAACTCACAAAAGTCAGAGCTACCAAAGGCTCTCCACCTCCCAGTGGAGCCATGGATAGCCTGACAAACAGCCCAAAACCAGATGAAGATGGAATTGTCAGACTTCGATATAACAGACTCTGAATCCGAATACAAAGACGTCTCAGATGTAACTATCACCAAGTAGCATCATGACACACAATCTAAGCATACTACAGTGGAACATCTGTAGCTTTAATACAAAGAGTGCCATCCTCCACGCAATAGTGCGATCAAGGAACACTGACATTGTCATGCTCCAGGAGACATTAACAGAGAGGACTGTTCACTTCTCAGGGTATCATGTCTTCATGCTGCCAAACACAGCTGGCAAAAGAGGCTTAATCACCCTGGTCAGAGCAACAATCCCTTGTTCCGCAATAGCCGATGCACCGAAATGTGGAGAGGATGTTGAATCTCTTGCTGTTGTGATTCACCTGGCTGGGGGCCCCTCAAGCTGTACAATGTGTACAGCAAGCCAGACTGTAGGAGTTTAGACATCAGCCAGGTCTGTGCTACTGCAGCACAAGACCAAGTGATCATAGGGGGAGACTTTAATGCACACCACCCCATCCATGTGATGGTAGGCCATCACACAGCCAACGTGCTTAAGACTTTCCTCAAGATCACTCTTCTCAATAGCCAAGAGCCATTGCATGTCAAAGGAGTGGTCCTAGACCTCACCTTGGCCACTGCGGCTCTGGTGGAGAGTTAGATGGTCGATGAGACTGTCACAAGTGACCATTATGGCACTGTTATTACCCTTATGGATGCTGGCCCAGCCCAAATGCCACAAGCAAATCCAAGATGGAAAACAGACAATGTCAACTGGCAAGCCTTTCAGAATGCCTTGGCCCATTGTCTTAGAAGCAATGAACCCCCACAGAGTGAAAACGTGGAAATGCTTGCAGCCAGACTTATCATAAATCAAGCAGCCTCACAGACTATACCAAAAACTTGGCCATGGTCCGGAAGTTATAAAGACGCCTGGTACTATAATGATGAGCTTAAGGAAGTAAACCACAGAGTGAACATGTGTATAAAACAATTCCGAAGGTAAAGAAATCCTGACAACCTAGTACTCCTAAAGGAAGCAGTCAGGGATGCCAAGGAAACTGTCACAAGAGTCAGGCAAGAAAAGTGGCTGGAATGGTGTGAGTCCTTTGACCACCAAACCACCCTTATAGAGCTGTGGCAACAGGTCAGGTGAGCTACTAGCTGCTATGCCCTGAGGTAAAAACACCACGACCCTCAATCAGAAGCAAACAGACTGGTGCAGAAGTTCTCTGTGAGAACAAGCAGCAACAGTCTGCCAGCCAAACTAAGGGCAAACCAACAATGCCTACAACCAGGCAGACTTGCTCACATTAGAGAAAGAGCAGCCAAACCCAATACCTCAGATGTTATCTTCTCTCTGAGGAAACTAAGACAAACCTACAAAATCAGATCTTGCACAGTCCCGGGTTCTGAAGGGATCTTGTACCCCATCATTTCCCACCTAGGACTGGCAGGTGAGCTTCCATTCCTGCAACTCATCAACAAGTCCTGCAAAACCTCCACTCTACTCCAGAGCTGGAAGAGGGCCATCACCGTACCCATCCCAAAACCAAAGGAGCCAGGGAAGTAGCGCCCCATCTCTCTCCTCAGTTGTCTGGGCAAGACGGCCGAGAGAATGGTACTAAACCGACTCCAGTGGAAAATGGGACCCCACTTGAACACCTCCATGGGTTCACAAGGGGTATGAGCACAGCACACAGCATAGCCACGCTCTTAAGCACAATCAGCACTATCATTTCTGTGGTATTATTCCTCGACCTGGAGAGGGCTTTTGAATTAGCAAGTCATCTTGCTATTCAGGAGACCCTAATCCAGAAGGGAATCAGAGAAAAGCTCTTGGCTTGGATAGGTGACTATTTCAGGAACAGTATAACCAAAGTCAGATTCCAAGATCACCTATCACAGCACATGCCACTAGAAAATAGAACACCACAGGGTGGGGTCCTCAGTCCAGCCCTTTTCAATACCCTAATGTCCTGCATCCTCAACATACACCTCCCAGTGGGGGTGCAAGATCATCTCCTATGCAGACGATCTCGCAATCATCTCCACTGGACCACACTGCCTGTATGGACCTTGTATTTGAGGAGTACTGTAGGTCAGGACTAAAGATGTCTGCAGCCAAATCTGAGACAAATTGTTCAAGGCACAAGTCTGAGAATCCAGGAAATGGACTTACTATGGGTCCAGGACTTCCAATAGCTTGAGGTAATGATTGACCGGACCTTCTCCTTTAAAAAGGTCTTGTACTTGGTTGACTGAACCAAAGCAAGACTGTCATGAGAGCAATGTCTGGGAGACACATAGGTGGACATAAAGTACTAAGATCATTCTATGTACATGCCATCCGTCCCATTGTAGACTATGTTTCTGTCTCCCTGATTGCCGCAAAGCCAAGATTAAGAAAGAAACTGGAGACAATTCAAGATGAAGCTGCCAGGATCCTTCTGGGTGCCCCAAGGTGGACGAAGATCCTCAATCTCCTCATGGAGGCTAACCTTCTTCCCCTGGACTCACAAATTGATCTAGTGGCAGTTCAGTTTCTTTCAAAGGTCATCCAAGCACCCACGAACACAAACATGAGACCAAAAATACTCAGACGCCTAGAACAAGAATACGAGCTGTTTGCAAATAACTCCTGGCTGTCTCACACAGCCAGGGTGTTGATATGCTATCAG
Organism: Penaeus monodon; assembly: GCF_015228065.2. Classification (NCBI taxonomy): domain Eukaryota; kingdom Metazoa; phylum Arthropoda; class Malacostraca; order Decapoda; family Penaeidae; genus Penaeus; species Penaeus monodon. The sequence continues at coordinate 31,928,031 of NC_051387.1, read as the reverse complement.
CTCAAAGAACAACTGCTTGTAAAAGGGCATAGACTCCCCCCACCCCGACTTTATTGAAGCCCCGCTGAGGGCACAAACCTTGATCAAGTTCTCTGTTAAGAGCTTGTCAAGGAGAAAGAATCAATACCCCATGCTTAAATGCAGAAGCTGAGAGAATCATTGCAGCCATCACTCCTCTGGCCAGTAAAACTTACTTCACGGATAAATCAGTCGATCCCTTAAACCACACTGCAGGTGATGGCTTTGCAGCAAGGGATGCCATGTAATTCATGAGGGTTAGAGACAACACCTCCTCACTACAGGCAAAGGCAGTTGCAATCATGGGAGCCCAAGCCCACGCATCCCTGAGGGAAGGATATGTGGTCATACAGCCTCCAGGGCAGCCATTGACTGCCTACAGCAAAGCTCACCCAAAGACAACATCTACCTCCTGACCATTGTCCTTACTATGGCACAGAGTATCCTTGCTCAGGGTAGAATAATAATCATAAACTGGGTCCCTAGCCACATAGACATCAGAGCTTGCTGACAGACTAGCTGACATTGGCAGGGGTATGCCCCCAAATTCCATGATCATAGAACCTAGCTGAAAAATCTTAAGGTAAACGTGTAATGCCACAGCTCGTGCCTTCCTTCTGCAGTTTCACAGAGAGAAAACGAGATCCTCCCCCTCGGCCAGATGGTACTTGGATGCCACAGGCCATGAGCCACTGGCACTCTCTGAAGCAATCAGTAGAGGTACCTGAATCCTTCTTCACAGAATCAGACTAGGTTACCATTGCGCATGGCAGATCATAGAGACAATTGACCATGAAGACAGGTGTTGCATGCACTTTGGCGAGTGGAACGCCAAGCTGGTACATTACAGAATTGTGAGCACACACAATTTCTGAGACAGGGCCTGCCCAACAATTTACATCAGGCTGGTAAAGAGATTATGCCGCATGCTTACATGATGGTGGCAGGAGCACCTGCTGGCAATCCCGCCACCACGGTAAGCATAGAATGTCAGAGAATAAAATGAGACAGCCATAAATAGCTGACACAGGCCAAGCCATATGTATGAAGGCCTGGGCGAAGCCAGATCTTCGCAAATTCTCAAACGAACGAATGCTGATGAGCATTGGGAGCACCTCTACCTGGTTTGAAACAAAGAAAATGGGAAGCTCAAATTTGATGCTGCACTCTATGATGTATTACTCAGCAATGATGAGGATGTTAATGAGGATATTATTGCACCTAGTGCTAGACTAAATGTATTTGCATCTCTGTGTACATACACACACACACACACACACACACACACACATATATATATATATATATATATATATATATATATATATATATATATATATATATATGTGGGAGGTGGGCCTTGCCAGTCCTCCTCCCTCCAGAAAACCCTCCCGCAACACAGCAAATAAATGGATATGCTGGGGAGGGTGCTGTCCCTCCCACCCAACAAGCAAGGCAGGCTGTGGATCCCATTGGTAGGGCAAATGTTGGGGCACAGGACAGGAACGAGAGTTACTTGTCCCGCCAACCCACCATGAAGCTTGTGGGGCAAAGCCCTTGGGAACCCCACAGGTGGACGGAGGGCCCCACAGCCTGCCGACCCCTTTTATTTTGGGCAGCGTTGGCGAGGGCGGCAGAGGTGGTGTGCACCCGGAGTGACCGCCTGAGGCTTAACCTCAGGCAAGCTTTCCGGGTAGGTGTTTGGAACATCCAGTCATTGCAGCAGGATTAGCGGTTACCTCTGCTATCGAGGGAATTGGAGCGACTGGGAGTTGAGGTGGCTGCCCTCTCAGAGGTGAGAAGACCTGGTAGCAGCACGATCAGTATGGGTGGGTACACCTACTACTGGTCAGGCTGCAGCAATGGTCACCAGCTCCAGGGTGTCGCCATAGCCATCTCCAGCCGACTTCAGCCCTTGGTAGTCGAGGTGACACCGGTTGATGAGCATATTTTAGCGTTGAGATTGAAGCATAACTTTGGTTTCATGTCTCTTATTGCTGTATATGCTCCTATTGATGTTTGTAAACTCGATGTGAAAGACGTGTTCTATGCCAAACTCGTATCTGTTCTGGGCTTCAATGTGGTATCCGGCTGTGACTGAGCAGGTTATGTGATGTCTATCGGCCCCCATGGCTCGGGTGCTGATCCCAGCAGTGAGAACAGCCTCCTTCTCCGGGACTTTACTAGGTCCCAGAGAATGAGGATCTCTGGCTCCTGGTACCAGTGCTGCAACCCACATTACTGGTCATGGGTACGGGTACAGTGGCCAAGAAGATCAACCACATTCTTGTTAGCACGCGATGGAGGATCCTCCAGAACTGCAGAGTCTACCGGAGTGCCGAGTTATGTGGCATTGACCATAGGCTGCTTGTGGCTACCCTTTGGGTCCACTTCAAAACTCCCCATCCCTCCAGTGGCCACTCTAAGGTGTTTCACTTGGACAGACTAAGGGAGGAGGAGTGTGCCCGTGGGTTCACCATGACTGTCTCTGACCGATTCACAGAACTTGACAACCTGACGGACCCAGTTGCTCTGTGGAAGCTCTTCAAGCGCTTAACACTCAAAGCACCAGGAGTCCATTGGCGTATGCTTGAGGGCAGGCAGAATTCCATCTCCCTGGAGATGTCAGAGGTCACTGAAGCGTGTTGCATGGCTCAGTTGAATGGTAATCAAGTCTTGCATTGCTCCATGGTGCATATGGGTCGGACACTGCTGAGAAGGGACAAAAAACAGTTCATCGGGAATCTTGCTGAAGAGGTTGAAGGCCATTTCTGGGTAAACGACCTTCACCCTGCCTACCAAGCCCTGAAAAAGCTTAACTCTAAGCCCTTCTCACAGATAACTGTAGTCAGATTAGTGGATGGATGGATCATCTCAGATCATGTTGGGGTTTGTGAACATTGAGCTGAGTATTTTGAACAGTTGTACCAGGTAGACCCTCCAACAGTTAGCTTGGATGCAAGTGATGTCACAATACCTGTACCAGACCCACCCATCAGCGAGCAACCTCCTACCCTAATGGAGGATAGGATGGCGATATCCAAGCTGAAGCGTGGGAAAGCTGCAGGCATATGTGATATCTCTGCTGAACTTCTAAAGGCTGGGGGTGAACCTATGGCTCGGGGCCTGCATATAGTCCTGACTGCCATCTGGCAGTCTGGTACCATTCCCTCTGACCTGCTGAGGGGCATGGTCATCCCTCTCTGGAAGGGGAAAGGGGATCTTGGGATTGTAGCAACTCCCGTGGCATTACACTGCTCAGCATACCAGGCAAAGTTTTCGCCCACATTCTTCTGAAATGGATCCGCAACCACCTACTGAGGCATCAGAGACTGGAGCAGTCTGGATTTACTCCTGGAAAGTCCACATTAGATCGAATACTAGCGCTTCGCCGTCGTGAGTTTGCTTCAAGAAGGTATTTGACTCAGTGCATCGGGAATCGCTATGGGAGATCTTGAGACAGGGGAATTCTGACGCATATTATTGGCCTAATAGCAAGCCTTTATACTGGTACTGAAAGTGCTGTAAAGTGTGTTGGGGTCTGTTGAACTTCTTCCCTATTAATTCAGGGGTGAGGCAAGGCTGTGTCCTTGCACCAACACTTTTCAACACCTGTATGGACTGGATAATGGGCAGAGCTACTAGCCTAAGTCAGTGTGGAGCAACACTGGGCAATATCAAGGTCTCAGACCTTGAATTTGCCAATGATGTTGCTATCCTATCTGAGTCCTTGGAGTCACTGGTGGTGGCTGTTGATGCATTTAGCAATAAGGCGAAGCCCTTAGGCCTAGAGGTCTCCTGGACCAAGACCAAGATTCAGGACTTTGGGGGCCTGTTAGGGGAATCCGCTCAGTCGATCCATGTTTGCGGCGAGGACATTGAAGTTACAGAGAGTTTTACATACCTTGGTAGCGTAGTCCATATCTCTGGGCTGTCAGACCAAGAAGTCAATAGACAGATTGGTCTGGCAACAGGAGCCATGAACTCGATCAACAAGAGCATTTGGAGATGTCGGTACCTATGCAGAAGGACCAAGCTACGTGTCTTCAAGACTTTGATACTGTCAGTTTTGCTCTATGGAAGCAAAACCTGGATGCTATCCAGTGTCTTGGAGTTTCGTCTTGATGCCTTTTATAACAATTCTCTTCGCAAGATCATGGGGTACAGTTGGCAGGACCACGTTGCCAACCGACAGTTACACCGTGAGACGGGATTGCCAACTCAGGCTATATGGGCACCTAGCTCGTTTCCTTGTGGATGACCCTGCCCATCAAGTTGTCTTCTTGCAAGACAACCCTGGGTGGAGGAGGCCTGTGGGACGACCCAGGAGGTCATGGCTTGGGCTGCTCGACGAGTCCTGTCGCTAGGAATAAGAGATGGGCTGAGGGCCTGCCTGGAGACTTGCAACGAGGGACCCTTGTTGTTGGAAGCGAAGGGTAGATGCGGCCATGCGCCCCCGTCGGCGTTAGCCCCTTGATGATGATGATGATATGTGTGTGCACACACACACACACACACACACACACACACGCACACACACACACACACACACACACACACACACACACACATATATATATATATATATATATATATATAATGTATATATATATATATATATCTTCTTCTTTCTTTTTTTTTTTCTTTAAACGGTAGGTTCATGTCTGAGCCGCCGTGGTCACAGCATGATACTTAATTGTAGTTTTCATGTTGTGATGCTCTTGGAGTGAGTACGTGGTAGGGTCCCCAGTTCCTTTCCACGGAGAGTGCCGGTGGTACCTTTTAGGTAATCATTCTCTCTATTTATCCGGGCTTGGGACCAGCACTTGACTTGGGCTGGCTTGGCCACCCAGTGGCTAGGTAGGCAATCAAGGTGAAGTTCCTTGCCCAAGGGAACAACGCGGCGGTCGGTGACTCGAACCCTCGAATTCAGATTACCGTCGTGACAGTCTTGAGTCCGACGCTCTAACCATTCGGCCACCGCGGCTTGACGATCATGGCTTCCATGATTTTTCTTAGCAATTTTAGAGCGGTGGTTTGCCATTGCCTTCCGCCGGTGTTTTTATCGAGTCACCATCTCTATTTACCGGCATGACTTGAGCTATATATATATATATATATATATATATATATATATATATATATATATATATATATATATATATATATATAATGTACAGATGCATGTTTTCTTTTCAATTTCCATTTATTATGGGGATATGTAATGTGATATAATATAAGATATTCTAAATCTATGACCATAATGTGTTCCTTAATACGTAGGCAATATGGGAAAACGTGGACATTTCACTAGATCGTTCCAGCAATAAAATATTTATCTTGAAAATCTACATGACTATCATAGTGAAAATGCTTTCATATTAAAAAGGCCATGGCTAAAAAGAGCGAAACACAGATTTATCTCTCGTATTTAATGAACACATTTCATTGTCATGCACAGGTAACAATAGTCGTTATTGATTTTATCATATCATTTATGCTTTATAACCTTGGGCATATTTAGGCTTCCAAAAGTGTCCCATGACGAATGAGATACGGAAAGTATCTTAGACAGATTCACGTTTTGTTCACGGGTGTGTTTGAATGGTCAAAAGAGTATTACGGAAATTTATATTATGTTCTACTTAATCAGTTTACTTCTTATAATTGAACATGAAGGCGTAAACTCGTGTATTCTTTTAAATGTAATAAATATCAATTAAGAAAAATTGATATATTCAAAATATTTAAAGGAGTGTGACGTCCGAAACCGATGTCGATAGACGAAGGAAAAAGTATGATGGCAGGCGTTTAGGGCCCGCGCATTTTCAATTGATTTCGGTAGTTCTAAATCGTTTTGTTTGTAATTTTAAGATGTTGATAACGAAGAATTTGTATATACTGCTATCTCCTTAAGTAATATCAGGAAAACAGTGGTTGATAATTTAATATAATTCAAAAATAAAATCAGATTCGTCAACTGGAGCACGATTCTTTGGAACTGAGGTGGAGTCTAGCCTTTGGCAACAGCGTTGATGTCGCGACCGGGCCTGGGGAAATTTTCTAGTGTCGGAAGACAGTTTTTTGTCAGTGGAAATAAGGACTCGGGAGCAAAGCCGCACTGGCGATGACACACACAAAAAAAAAAAAACAGTAGAACCGAGAGGCAAGAGTGCAAACAAAAAGAGGAGTTTTCCAGTGATACCGATGTAAAAAAAATTGTGATGATAGGGAATCACTCGGCAAGTAAGAATTACAGGATGAGTTGTTCACACCAAGAAAACTTCAAACACGGTTCTTCCCAGGGACGCAATGTAGAGGAAAGAATATTATCGGCCCTTCACTGCGACACAGCAAGTTTCGCAAGTGGACATAATGTTGCAGGGATGGCGAATTGTAGTGATACCTTGATTCCACAAGGTCTCAAAACCTTGAGTTTACCATTATTTACACCTGGGTAACGTTTAGCATGTTAATAACCTGCACAGGGGTAGGCCGCCACCATCCGAGCAAGGAATCATGACCCTTGTATCTGCGAGAATATAGAAGACGTGTAGGTGATGCGTTCTGTGTATAGTGTATGAGTTTAAGTCTGAATATAGAAGAAAGTATACCTACGCAGGATTAACCAAGCAAGCGTGGTAAGATTCAAGCAGACAATTTTATATATCAACTTTAGTCTTGGTTAGAAACAGTTTCATTAAAGAACAAAGCTCAAAGTATATAATTTATTATCATATCCAATATCTCTGATTTAATTCAAGAAGACTTTTATGACATGCTTAAGGTTATCCACCTAGTGAAAAAAGGATTTGTTAAAATTATCTCTCATTTGTAGATAACTTGATCATATTTTCTATTCTTATGCAGACGTTGTTTTGTGTTTATGTTCAGCCTGCATTGTCCACAGTTAAGTGCTTAAAACTTGTATGTATAAAAAGAAAAGAAAAGAAAGAAAGAAAGAAAGAAAGAAAGAAAAAAAACACATGACAAATATATTTATTTACAGAGCTGCGAAAGAGAAACGTTTCCTCCATTTTAATAAAATAATTCCGTTGTCTGTTCCTCACTCTAATCATCACCCATGGGACCGGAAAAAAAATGAGAGAGCGGAGCTCGTGGGGTGCCGTGTGCTGCCTCCCGCATGCTTGCTTGCTTGTTGGTTTCTTGGCTATCGACCAGCGGCATATTTCCATATTTACACAGCCATCCAAGATCATTAAACCAATGGATCCTATTCATTATTCCAATCTAGAAAAGGTCATAAAGTTTTGTCTCTTGTCGAAAAGTGATTAATATGAATTATTCTTCTGTCATCTGCTAGTAGATGAAAATTCTGTATTTTTCATTTGAAAAAAAAGAAAAAAAAAAAAAGAAAGAAAAAAAAAAATCTATTGTTGGTGTATTGGTTACATACATATGGAGAATGGTAAGGTTGATGGTACAAGAGGGGAATTGTGGAGGGAAATTCTTTTCTATATTGGGAGTCAGGTGGGTCAGTTACATGGCATTTGACCCAACGGCGAACAAACACCACCTCCTCCCTTCTTACTTTCTGTGGGCTGTGTCCCACTGTTCTGATGAGTGAATTGGTCACTCGCTTTAACACAGGAGATGGATTTTTGCTTTTATAAAGGAGACAAAACACTTGAGATTTGTACGTATTATGCTAAGGTTCAGATCAACAGTTGACCTAATTTGTCAGCCTGCTCATAGATACTATATTGATTTGTTGGCACTATGTAACTTACGAGTGATATTACCCAGAAGTTCATTTTAGTGGTTTCTAATAATTTGATAGGCCGCGGTGGCCGAGTGGTTAGAGCGTCGGGCTCAGGACTGTCACGGCGGCAATCTGAGTTCGAGGGTTCGAGTCACCGGCCGGCGCGTTGCTCCCTTGGGCAAGGAACTTCACCTCGATTGCCTACCTAGTCACTGGGTGGCCAAGCCAACCCAAGTCAGTGCTGGTCCCAAGCCCGGATAAATAGAGAGAATGAAAGGTAACACCGGCACTCTCCGTGGAAAGGAACTGGGAACTCTACCACGTACTCACTCCGAGAGCATCACAACATGAAAACTACAATTAAGTATCATGCTGTGACCACGGCGGATAAACATGAACCTACCGTTAAAAAAGAAGAAAAAAAAAAGAAAAAAGAAAGAAAAAAAAGTATATATATATATGTATATATATATATATATATATATATATATATATATATATATATATATATATATATATATATATATATATATATTTGATGGCTATAAGTGAACTCCATGAATCATAGAAAATTACAATTCTATCGTGGATCGTCGATAGTAGAAAGTCTATAGCTTTATCAATAGAAAAACGTTCAGGAAGAAAGACCGATGCATGATTCGACAGTCTGAATCTCAATTCGCATTCAGTCGACCATGCACCCGCTCCCAAATACCCATTTGTCTTAGAGTCGTCAGTATAGATAATAAAAATGAAGAAGAAAGTCGGCCTTCCGTAACGGTGAAATTAGGAGTTTCCCATGAAACTCGATGGTATATATATATATATATATATATATATATATATATATATATATATATATATATATATATATACACACGACTTTCTCGCCGAAGAAGTGGTTTCGCGTGGAAAAGGGCCTAATGCCACTATTTCCGTTAGGATGGCTCCGGTCTTGAGCCATATTTGCGGCATATATTAGCGACTGCTGGCCGCGTCTGAGTCGGAAGGAAGGTACTCAGTACTGCAAGACACACATGTAAACAAGTATTCTGCATAGCATCCAACCCTTTCAAATTTAAGCTCGCTGCCGTGCCATACACGACTGACCCTTAATCTACTATAGACCTAATCATGGTTTTATATATTATTAGTAAAGATTTTCAATCAAGTTCCATTTCTCTTCAGAAATGCACGTTAATAAATTAAGTGCTCTTTGACCAATGTGTTTTTCCAATTAAGTCTTCGTCAAAGAGTGGACCAAATTTTTTTTAGCAGAATTTGGAATAGGTATTGGGGTGGTTATCCAGAGTTAGCCTGATGTTCGACATCTTAATGTGTGAAGAAAAATGTTCACTCTTTCTTGAGGAAAACTGAAACCCCACTGGAGGCCCCGTTATGAATCATATCCAGTAACAGTTGGATGCGATTTGCCAAGAATTCTGCATTACTGCTGGAATGCCATAAAGCACAATCATTGGCTTACAGTGAGTATTTAAGATTCCGAGGGGGAACTGGTTTGATGTCATTTATCATGTATAGAAATAATGTTGGTGACATGACACTTCCAGACATTTTTGCCTGGACAAAAATGTCCGAAAAATAACATTGTTATTTTCTATATCTAAGAACACTGAAATAAAAATGTTTTTTGGCAGATGCCCCATGAATATGAGGCATTTGATCAAGCGTTTGGTGTCCGTCAGATCCGGTATCAGCCTCCTGTATATGCTAGGCTGATTCAGCCATTTGATCGACCAATTTAGTTGTTTCACTGACATGACTTGCACTAGGGGTGATATTAGTTACTGCTGCAGCAGAGTAAGCATCGAGTTTGTATGCCAAACTTTCCACTTTCCTCTTAGCTTCAGTATAGCTAACTTCATGTTTTCTCATATATGACACTTTTCTTCTTCAGCAGCTGCACATTTACTATAAGTAAATTTATCAGTATCTTTAACAAGGGCGCTTCTATCTCGTAGTTTCTGTACAAAATCCAAATCACCGTTCACTTGACCATCAAGGACCTTTTTGATGGGACTTTGCAAAGAGATCTTCTGGGTCTGTTATTAGTAGGGGTTCCATTGTTCGATTGGTCGTAGAGCGGTCATGAGTCGTCCTTCCTCCTTGAGGAGGAGAAGGGATAGCTGGGGTATCATCCATCCTGGGTTTCGGGCCCGGTCCGAACCCTTGGCCCATGGCTGTTATCCTGAATGTATCATAAGCTTTTAACTTTTAGTATTAATCCAACAGCACTAGTTAAGAGACTATGGCACGTAGGCATCCCCCCCCCCCTGTGGAAGCCTGGTTGCGTTCTCCAGCACCAAAGGGGGATCGCGTATGTGCAAGACACTTCCTTACCACCGAACTTGCCTTTTCGATGCCCACCTCCCAACCTCCGGTAGGCTCGGGGAAGTCACATGAAGATAGGGAAATAATACTAATAAAAAAATGTTCCGATAGGAGTCTCCAGATTATTGACGTTAA
>NC_051387.1:31895303-31902803 GCF_015228065.2 Penaeus monodon | reverse complement strand
CATTTAGAAAGGGGCTTTTGCATTATTTTCCTTGATAAATGAGTGTGGAATGTACTATCTGTGAGCCATGAATGGAAGAGCACAGGCTCAGGATCCTGTTCCTGGTTGGCCTGACCAGCAATGCAGGATGTATTACACAAAACTGAATACTATGGAGGGGGGGGGGTTGCTTATTGTTATTATTACTGCACTGACACTGTGCAAAGAGAACAGTCTATTACTATCCAGATACAGTGAATCAAAATACACATATTGGGAAATGACAAAAAAAAATAAAAATGCTTATGCAGAAAAATAGTAAATAAATTTGCAATGGGGAGGCATAGGGTCTTGTCACTGCACAGGAGTGTTTGTGCTGCACCCTGGCCTACAAGCCACACACCTGTCAGAGTGGCTGTTCAAGTAAGCCTAATGGCCGTATTTTGGGTTATATGATGGCAGTAAAGCATCCGGATCCAATGAGTTATTTAACTACTGAAGCAGTCAATGGGCCTACACTGCAGCCTTCACAAGTTCACACTGAAGCAACCTTCACTAATTTTCATGGCAGCAACAGGGGTGATAGAAAACATATAATGCAATGGGACATTCATGTAACTTATAAAGTTTTTGTTGTTGCATATCAGCACTTTTTTGCACACCTTGCTGAATATGTTATCTAAGGTAATTTACATTTAGTTTAGAGACCAGAATGCAATTTTAGAAAAAAAGGAAAAAATAGTTTTTGTATTGATATACTTGTGAAACACTCCTTAATTCTGTTCATGGACTACACAAGTGCTTTGTCACCAAGGAGTATATTACTCAAACTTTTGGAAGAAAATTTAATTTTATTCCTATTATTACAGTTAATATGATAATGACAATGATATTATTAATAATAGTGATAATATAATAATCATAATAATAATAATGTTATCAATAACAATGACAATAACAATAATAACAACAACAATAATAATAATAATAATATTACAGTGGAGGTTAGGTAGGCCTTATATTTGACCTCCTAGTGACTAGGCACTTGTGTAGTCATCTATGTCAACAAAATTAACAAGAGAGAATTACAGTGGACAATGCATGTACCTGTCCCCAATGGGTTAACTGTGACAATCACCATGAATGTATAAACAAACAGATAAATAAATATATCATAAAATGCCTTTGGGATAGGTGCTGCCCTGCCAGATACATGACAGATTCAAGTTTTTTATTCATGGATTGTGAACAGCTGCTGTCTTAACATGCTGAGGTAATTTAAGTCTGTCATCTTTGTTTTTTAGATATAATGTTTAGAATGATAGTAGGAGTGGGGTGAAAGAGGAGGGTTAGTCATCACGCTACTCTGCTATAAGTCATTAGTTGAGTGGTTGCCAGGCATACAATGAGGCCCATTGATAAAAATGAGAGGTTTATGTTTGTTCTAAAGATTAGCAGTTACATTTTCATGAAACTCCTGTAATTATGTTTTGGTCTGCCATTTCTGATAATTTGAGTAATGACTTAAAAAAAAAAAAAATTTATAAGACTAATATCACTTTTGTAACTGTCCTGACAATGTATCTTTATTTACTTTGATTTTAGTACTACCACCACATTTACCTGATATACTGGCTAACATTGATGTTCTGGCAGCAACTCTGGTCCTCATTTTCATTGGATTGTCTCTCTCTGGGGCCTGTGGTGCTAGGTCGCCATTCGGCCAAAATGACTCCCTGTAAAAGATGTAAACAATGACAAATGAATATCTCACTCTTTTGAACCTGTACCTTTAATTGATCATGTTTACTCAAAAGTTAAGGAGCTCTGTGCTGACAGGAAGAAAACTGGGAAAAAGTATTTCTCTAACATGTTTTTAATCTTATGAAAAGGCATTACCCTTTTACATATCACAATGATGAAAGTACATACAACAGAAAAAGTTCGAGTGAATTTTTTACAACATATTTTGTGGTGTGTGTGTGTGTGTGTGTGTGAGAGAGAGAGAGAGAGAGAGAGAGAGAGAGAGAGAGAGAGAGAGAGAGAGAGAGAGAGAGAGAGAGAGAGAGAGAGAGAGAGAGAGAGAGAGAGAGAGTAATAATATTATAAAATATTCAAGCAATAAGAGAACAACTCAAGGAAATGAAGTGAAATGGGAAAAAAAAACCCATTAGTTAAGCTAAGTGAAAACAGTCCCAAAGGCTACTTACTTGAAAGTCTTTACATAGTCAGCAACTTGTTCAGGAGATGTGATATAAGCAACATAGTCTACAATCCTTCTGTTGACAATATCTCCAAACATGGCTTTTAGAATCTGTCTTAAAAACAGCATAATCCGACGTCTGAACCACTGATCCTTACTTCTAAGATCAAATACTTCATCCATTAGCAATAACAAGATGCGCAGAGGTATATTTTCATCTCCCTAGAAAGATTAAAATGAAAGTAAAACCCAATGCATACAGAAAAGTAATAAATCTATTATTAGCACTACAAATGCACTGTCAACTTATATTTTATGTAATATCTATGGTGCAACATTAACAAATATTAAGGATAAGAAAATAGGAGAAAATATCCTATACTGTCATGTATTTATCTAAGAAAAGGTGTATTTTGTAGAATCTTATGAAGGTATCTGGCACACTTTCTGAAGTTAAACAAAATTACTACACCCACACCCATAATGTGTGTGTGTGTATGTGTGTGTGTATGTGTGTGTGTGTGTGTGTGTGTGTGTGTGTGTGTGTGTGTGTGTGTGTGTGTGTGTGTGTGTGTGTGTGTGTGTGTGTGTGTGTGTGTGTGTGTGTGTGTGTGTCTGAGTGCGAGTGTGAGTGTGAGTGTGCGTGTGCATGCATGCGTGTGCGTATGTGAGATAATGTATGAATAATAACCAAAAACAGTAAACCCACGAACAAATACACATAACAATAATTTACATACACATATATAGACAAAAAGCTTCAATTATATTTAAGCAAAGCAATCAATTACCACTTTTGGTATAATTTTCGAAATTTAAGATGAAAAACACTTTCTTACCTCTAGATCAAGTGACCCTCTATGAGTATAATCAGCACTAGTGTTTAGTCTACGATGAGGTGGCCCTACAATGCGCCGATAGATGCCATCCACCATGCCATCCACAGTATTGAATATTGTGTCAGGCATGGACCTCACTGCCTCACTCACACTACGTACACCTAACTTGAAATTGTCCTCTACCTGGCAATCAGATAAAACCAGTGAGGAAGTCAGCATTGGAACAGGAGCAGCTTATAAATGAATAAGACTAATTTATCAGAGCAAAATATACTGACCCAACAGTTTAACTTCTACAATAAAGTATGAAAAAAAGCAGGATTTTGACCTTGCTATAGGAATTCATTCTTATTTACACTTTATTTGCTGTCATCATTAACCTGATTCACCCTATGTTTGTACATCCCATTTACTGAAAAGTGGGTGCCATTGTTCCAATTTGACTTTTGTCTTGTTTTGCTTTTGTAAAGTATGAATCTGAGACAGTGGTATTATTTCAGTTTTTCCTTGGGGGAGGATGGGGGGAGGGGAGGAAAGAGCAGATAGGAAAGCAAAGCAAAAAAGAAATAGAAAAAAATTAGCTATTCTAAGGGGATTTTTAGGCTATAACTGAATCTATACTGGTGTGATTTAGAAAAGAAAAAAAAAAGAAAGAAAAGAAAAGAAAGAAAGAAAGAAAGAAAAAAGTGGCCCTGGGGGTTGGGAGGGGGGGGACAGACTTTGAGGGAGGTGAAGAGTTTTACCCCCCCCCCCCATTGTCCTGTTCAGCGAACGTCCTCTACATCCTGGAAATGATTATCATATCACTAGGTCAAATTACCTTCATAAAAAAGAAAAAAAAAAAAAAAAAAAAAAAAAAAAAAAAAAAAAAAAAAAAAAAAAAAAAAAAAAAAAAAGATAATAACTATCTTACTACCTGCTTATCTAAATACACCACACATGCACACCTACAACTACAACTACACTGACAAACACACTAGCACACACACACACACACACAGAGGCAAACAATCAAAAATACATACACTTGCTACAAACAACACACACACATATATATACACACGTGCCCACACACACGTATATACACATATACAATTGTATGTACAAAAACAAAAAACTTTGCACATTACACAAATCAGTAAAAATCATTACATTTTTTTCTTCCACTCTAAATAGAAGAAGTTTTTCTGTAAAGTAATATTTGCTTCCTCAACTGCAAAACTATGCAATGTTGTTTAAGGCCAAGGCACATCCTGCTGAACTATTTTTATCAATAAGAATTGTTTTTATATGCTTATTACATTACCAAAACCTCCAGTGGATATCTATCCTCAATTGAAGACCCTTCTTCATCTTTGAAGTGTATTTAATCCGAAGTGTATTTAATACTACTACAATTCTTAGCCTTTTGATGCTAGGTGTGCATGTATAAATAAACAATCCACTATGGTTTTAATACACTTTTACATATACACAAGTACTAAGTTGAAAAGGACTTAATTACTAGGCTTACCTGACCTCATCTATGATAAAAATAATTAATAATTAATAATAATAGTAGTAGTAACAATAGTAGTAGTAGTAGTAGTAGTAGTAGTAGTAGTAGTAGTAGTAGTAGTAGTAGTAGTAGTAGTAGTAATAATGATAATAATAATAATAATAATAATAATAATAATAATAATAATAATAAATAATAATAATAATAATAATAAATAATAATAATAACAATAACGATAATAACAATTACAATAATAACAATAATAATAATAATAATAATAATAATTACTGATAATAATAAAGATAGTAATTATAATAATAATAATAGTAATATTACTTACAATAATAAAAATACTAATAACAATAATAACAGCAATAAAATAAAATTGCTTATCCTGAAAATTTTAAGAAGTCAGACACGTAAGGTTTGGTAGGCCTAGTGATTAACAACTTGGTGACAAAAAACTTTTAGGCAGACGTAACAGAAGAAAGTAAAAACCATTACAGCTGGTCCATCAAGTACTTGATAGTTGACTATATGTATATTCAGCTGGGATTTATAAACTGCTTACAGTATATTATACACCAGTACATCATAAATTTTAATGTTAACTACATCAGGAGAAAATCTGCCCCCCACAAATCCCAAAAGCCCACATATTGAGAGAATCAAATAAAACAGAATTACTTCTTGTATAAAAGGAATTTAAGTAGGTTCAACACATCCAACTTCATGATTAATACAAACAAAAGATTAAACTCGTACAGAACGAGACAATGTATGGCACAAATCATGGAAAGCAAAACCTGATATTAATATATGTATTTGAAAGATGTTTCTCAAACATCTAGAGGCCTTATACAAAGCTGAATCCCTATACCTAACCCCTCAAACCAATGTCCACTGAAATGAGCACATATCACAAACCCTTTTTGCAATGTTTGGAAGGGGTGAGGTTGAGTATGTAGTCTGGTCAAGAAATCGCTGAATGATTTCCTGCAAACCAGGGTGGGACTGAAGAGTGGGTGGAGCCAGGATGGTCTGAAGCCACTCATCTAATTCTGACTTTCTCTTCTCTAAGAACCAAGCAGCCAAGTTATTCAACATTCTTTTGCTTGGGAAAGAAACTGATGATAAGTCCATGAACTGTAATTATAAGGAGAAAAAATTCATATTAAAAATGCTTTAATTTATTAAAAGAATGTATGGGCTTTGAAAAATATAGCAAAGCATAATAAAATCCTTGTTAGTTGCTTATATAAAAATGAATCTTGACTTAAAGTGTTACACATACTTTATAAATTTATACTTTATTTGAAGTAAATCTAAACATTGTAATTTGCTTCCTGTCACTTTGCTCTTTATTTATATCAAATAGTTATCATATTGTATGTATGAACAAACCTGATAAAGGTGAATTTTAAAAATATCTAAAATATCATCATTGCCATTCAAAGTTACTTACTTTGGAAGTAATTGACAAGTGGAAGTCATGAAACTCGGAATACCGTCTAAAAACATGCCAAAGTTCTTCTTGTCCAGATGCATCTTTTCTCATTACGCATACAATGTAAATGGCATGTGACTTGCTACCTTCTCGGACAATCTCTGCATATGTAAAAGTAAAATGTGTTAGGTATGTAGCATACTTTACAAATCACTTGAATAATACTCATGCACGCATGCTTTAACAAGTGATAGAAGTAGCCTCTGCTGATTCTTAGGAGTTCCTTTTTCTTGACAGTCTGACATTCAAGACCATGGGTGTCAAATATGAAGCTCAGACTGGATGCAGCCTGCAGCCCATTATCTGCTTCAAACATACCTTGTGTATTACAAGATTTAACTGGTTTCATTGTTTGACTGAATCAAATGGCCTTTTGTCTTTTACATTTGACAATCTTTAATCAGTTTAATACAATATATAAATGGATCCTTTTATCTTTTATGCTAAATATATCACCTGGCCTATGAGGGAGCTTCAAAAAATTTCTGGCAAAAGGACTATATGAAGAAATGGTTTCAGTTATGATATTTATATTTCAACATATGCTCCATTATGGTCAATACACTTCTGCAAACGTTGATACCAGCTTTAAGTCCATCTGAGTAAAAATGAGGGTCATGTAATCTGAACCATGTTGGAGCAGCTCTTTTTACATCTTCAACTAATGGAAAATTGGTACCATTCAATGAAATGATTTTTTAAAGTTTGGAAACAAAAAGAGTCAGATGGGGCTAAACCAAGGCTGTAAGGCGAATGTCAGATGATTCCCCATCAAAATTCACGCAGCACAGCTCTTGTCTGCCAAGCAATGTGAGCAGGTGCATTGTCATGGTGGAAGAGAACACTTTGAGGTAGGTTTCCAGGGTGTTTTTCTGAAATTTTTTTTGACAGTTTTCCCAAAATGCATTCATAATAAAATGTAATTGTTTTCTTGCTCTTGAGAAAGTCAACCAAAATCCCCTCCGCATCCCAGAAGATAGTGGCCGTGACTTTTCCTCCTGAATGCTCAGACTTTGCTTTGACTAGTCCACTTCCACCCCTGGGCAGCCACTGCTCTGATTGAATTTTGTCTACGAGATCGTACTGGTAGAGCCATGTTTTATCCCGTTACAATTCTCAGCAGAAAAGCTTCAGAGTCCTCATACTACTTGTTCAAAATTTCCATTGAAAGATCTACCCTTGTTTGCTGTTGATTTTGGCGCAACAGCCTAGGGACCCATCGAGTAGAGAGCTTGCTTAGTCCTGAACTCTCAACCAGCACTGTGTGTGCAGAACCCACAGATGTTGGGTGTGTCTACTACTGATTCAGTGGTTATTCATCTATCCTTTTCAATCATGTTGCGAACAGCATCAATGTTTTCCTCACAACCTGACATTGATGGTTTGCCAATGCAAGGCTCATCTTTAATTTCGTTTCCTCCACTTCTGAACTGACTCATCCATTTGTAGGTTGTTGATTTCTTTGGGGTATTGT
>NC_051387.1:31867803-31887803 GCF_015228065.2 Penaeus monodon | reverse complement strand
AAATTACTGATCTGAAGAAAAACATGGATCAAAATTCAGAACATATATTCTAATTTATGAACATATATGACACAGGGCAGAAGAAATCACATTACACCTCAATTGTTATGCATTTGCTATTGTGAATAAAGCCAGATGTTTCTAGTTTTATTCACTATGTATCATATAAGTGAATAAAAATGTAAAAGCTCAACTGCATATAATCATCCTGAAAATCAACAGCCATTTTAGTATGTTTTATGTTAATCATAAAAATAACAGTTGAATTATTATGTTTTAATGACTAATTCCGAATTTCAATAAAAGTTTAACCACACTTGCAATCACCATGTCAACACAAAATATCTATCCTTACCTCCTAAATGCTGGTAGAAATAATTCTGTATCCTGTAGGATTGTGAACAGAGCTGCTTGAACCTCATCAAACCAAGATTCTGATACCTTCTCTGAACGCATTCTCAGGATCAATCTCTTGACAATGCTATCATCCATTTGTACTCTTGGACTAGCCTAATTTCCAAAAATGAAACAAAATTTATACACCATTTCACCAATAAATGAATAATCAATAAATATCTTTATGTACAAAATACATAAATACATTACAGGAAGATGATAACCTACCTTTTCAGACAAATATTGTTCATAAATAATTTCTGCCTCTTCTTTGTGAGATGACAAGTCGTGAGCAGAAAAATGATCATGACAGAGATCTGGCATTGTCATTCCTGAACCTTGTGCTTCGGATTCTTCCAGATGTTGTAACCTCTCCAACTCCAGTGAGCAAAGCCTCTCACCAACTGTTGCTCGCCAACCTGGTATGATCAAAGTATGTTACTGAAGTGTGTGTGAAGGGATCTTACATTATAATCAATTGCTGATGGGAACATGTAATTTTATGTTAAATTTTATGTTTTTACACAAAGATGGCTCCACAAGAGCTCAGCCACCAAGGAGTCAATTAGTAGGCCTATATGACACCTAATATTCCCTTTTCTTTTGTTTTTGAGATTTTTTTTTTATTTCTAATGTTATTACTTCTAGTGCTGTTATTATCATTGACATTATCATTAACAATACATATAGCAATATAAGAAAAGAAAAAGGAAAGGAAAGGAGAGAGAGAGAGAGAGAGAGAGAGAGAGAGAGAGAGAGAGAGAGAGAGAGAGAGAGAGAGAGAGAGAGAGAGAGAGAGAGAGAGAGAGAGAGAGAGAGAGAGAGAGAGAGAGAGAGCTGCTGATAGTGGCTATGGTATGCACATGGCTTAAGTAATATTAGTTTCAATAAAATATTTCTAAAAATAAGTGTCATTAGATAACACTCTAATACTTTTAACCCATTGTATCTGGGTGCCACACTACCCAAAGGGGGCCCTAAATCTGGGCATTAGGTTTACATGAGTGATGACAGTCCTGGGTGTGGCTTGTAGGCCTGGGTCAAACAAACACTTGTATGCAGTGCCATTACTCCTTCCCTCCACTTTGCAATGCTATTATCTATTTTTCTGCATAAGTATTTTTGCTTTTTTACCATTCCAAGGTCTGTATCAGTCATTTGATATGCAGTATTAAGATGGAAATAAACGTTTTTTTCTTGCACAGACTCCATATAAGTAACAATGTGCTAACAAGTGTAATTTTTTTTTACATCATAATATTCAATTTTCTGTTATATACCCTGGAGCCAGTGCTCTTCCAGTCAGTGGCTCACAGATGGTACATTCCACCCTTGTTTACCAATGGAAATATTGCTAAAGTCACTTCCTAAATCCCCCTAAATTCCCGTCATCCTGGCATTCAGCAGAAATTTTATGATGCTGGATTCTAATCATCTCGGCCTTCAGTCAAATTTTTGTATGACAGCATATTCCTATCCCAAGCCCTCAGCCAATAATTTTTTCATGACATGATGGTCATGTCACCCAAAACCAAGAGATTAAAGAAAGAAAGAAAAGAGAGAAAAGAAGAGAAAAAGAATTGTTGCAAAATGGGCTGATATGTTTCATATGAAAATAAGAAATGTCAGAGTATGGGACTTTGTGAATAAGGAGAGAGAGAGAGAGAGAGAGAGAGGAAAAAAAAAAAAAAAAAAAAAAAAAAAAAAAAAAAAAAAAAAAAAAAAAAATAAATAAATAAATAAATAAATCTACAAATACAAATTTGGGGATTCTAGATAATATTAACCCTTTCCCGACGGGTAGCATTCATAGTGGCTTATATCGTCGCCCTAGCATGCGCGACCGCTCACGCCAAATACCAGCATCCCTTGCCGTTTCTTCGTAATACTACGAGCATATGTTGTATTTTCAGTTATCATTATTTTCTAAAGTCTCTACTTGCCATACTTCCTGATAAATCAAGACTGAAGGATATTTTTGTTGTTATATAGACTCCATAGTTGATCATTATTCGCTCTATAGTCTGAATAAAATAAGCAGTGTGGCTTCACGTTTGTTGTATTTTTTTTTTTGTATAGTAAAAATGAGAAAGTGTTAAAAACGACTTAATCACACTTTCAGTGGCAGAAAAATAATATTTTGCTGTGATTGTAACAAAAAAAACCTCATGGCATTCCATACATACACCATGGCATGTACGTACATGCCCCCGGCAGATAGTCCAGCCATGCCATGGCATGTGCGTACATGCCACCCGTCGGCAAAGGGTTAAATCAATATCATTAGAATATCAATTTTAAATGAGTAATTATTGCAGCTCTAAGGAAACTACTTTTCCAAATATTACTTCAATACAGGAAAACGGTGTAAAAAGAGTAACATATAATCATACAATTTGAGTATCATAACACTGAAATAACTGTACTAATTCAAAACTTACACTCTACATTGAGATAAAGATTAATGTAATGTTGAGAATTTACGGAAGCCATGTAGTTTAGAAAGTGATCCAATGTGAGACTATTTTTCAGGATGGCTTCCAAGGGCAGCTGGAATAGTTTTCCTCGGGCCAGTTGCCTGTAGTCTAGGCTCACTGGCAAACCTGTGCAGAAAAATATGAAATACTTATTTCTAATTCTACTCTAAGTCCCTTGGAACTTTATCAATTTATGCAATATGATCACTGGGATGTCAAAGGTGCCAGAAGCCAAAACTTACCCATAGAATCAGTTTCTGTGCCTTTATCTATTCTGTTAATGCGGTTATCTATGACGCGGCGAATAAAATCCAGACTGCTTAGTTGCTGCTTGACTTCATTACCTTCATCACGCCCACCTGAATCTCTTGATCTCTATGAAGGATTTATTATCATTATTGTACTCATTTTTTTCTTTTTCTTGTGAAACTGAAAGGCATATACATCTAAAGCCAGGCTGACAGAACAGAAATACAGCCATGTCATTGATCACTTTATGTATCATCACAAAATTCCTAAGCCTCACTAAAATGCTTGGCAATACTCACCAAATTTGCCATTTCTTTTGTGACAAGCATTCTCACTGCATCTAATTCTTCAATGTTATTTGTTGATTTTATGACATTCACAAACAACTCGCTTGTAATTGGAATATCAGTGCACTGAAAAAAGAGAAAGAAATTTCAAAAGGGTGCTTCATAATACACCATATCAGTTTTCTTCCTTTTTACATGTGCAAGTATGAGCAAATAAACATATACATGGAGGATATAAAGGTGATACATAAAGAGTATAAAGGTGGAAACTAAACTATGACTGCTGGATCATACAAAAATTATTTTGAAAAAAGCAGAAGCAAATCCTGTTGTTGGTCAAGGAAAACTAACAAAAGTTTTATGCCTAACTGAGGCAGCTGTTTAGCATACACAACGATGTGTATCTATTCATCCTGACAGGTATGGCTATAGCCTTCACAACGAGCTAGAGCAAGTTGAGCGGGAAGTTCTGCTACACATAGCAGACTCCCCGGCCAGTCATTGAAATGAGTGACACTTAGAGAATTCTGGTACCATCATTGTAGGGTTGATAAAGAATAAAGAATAAAGAAAAGAAGAAGAAGAAGATGTAAAAAAACAAAAAACAAAAAAACTCACATGTGAAGGAAAGTGTAATATCCCTTTTGGTATACGGCCAAATAAAAAAAACTAAAAGCTTCAATTGTTGTAATGTCTATATAAAATTGATTCTCACTTGCTCAATTTTATATAGACATTACAACAATATATATATATATATATATATAGATATATATATATAGATATATATATATATATATATATATATATATGTAAGGCTGTGGTGGCTGAGTGGTTAGAACATCGGACTCAAGACTGTCCTGACGGCAATCTGAGCTCGAGGGTTCGAGTCACCGGCCAGCGCGTTGTTCCCTTGGGCAAGGAACTTCACCTCAATTGCCTACCTAGCCACTGGGTGGGCAAGCCAGCCCAAGTCAAGTGCTGGTCCCAAGCCCAGATAAAATAGAGAATGATTACCTAAAAGGTAACACCGGCACTCTCCGTGGAAAGGAACTGGGGATCCTACCACATACTCGCTCCAACAACATCACAACATGAAAACTACAATTAAGTATCATGCTGTGACCATAGCGGTTCAAACATGAACCTACCGGGGGGGGGGGGGATGGATGGATGGATGGATGGATATATATATATATATATATATATATATATATATATATATATATATATATATATATATATATATATATATATATATATATATATAATGATTATGTTTCTAATCCCACCTTATTGTGGCAGGTCCTTCAGGACACCAAGGACAAGTCTGGTATTTAAATGAGACAAATTTTGAGTTCCTACCAAACTGGTCACTGAACTCATGAAAACTGCATTTGAACCTGTTGGCCAAAAGGTTAATAACTGCATATATGGAAACTCCTTGCTTTACAATATAGTCACATACATGAAAATACTAGACATACAAAGTGAAGTATCACAGAACCAAAGGGAATGCTTTCTTAAACCATGTCATAAATCTAATACTCATGTTTTCCAAATGTTAATTCAAGCTTTTTTTTGACAGCTAGTAACTTTAAAATACTGCAATACTTTCTAGAGAAAATCAACCCACTGCTGCTGAGAATATGTACATCCCATGTCCACTGTGAGTTTAGTTTATCAATTATCTTTTCGCACAGATGACTTAGTCACTAATGAATTAATCCTACCTAACTCATCTATTCAATGTTTCCTTGGTTTTCAGATATATTCCTTTATATTCTATACTGCTACTAGTATTGTCAATAAAATTAACCCCTATGATCCAGGTGACGTGACCATCACATCATGAAAAAAATTGGCTTGAGGGGCAGGTAATGTAAACCTGAGTCAGGAAAATTTATCTGTGGGCTGGGGTACTGCAAACTTACCATTTTGGCATTTTGATTGAAGGCAGGGATGATGGGAATAGTTTGCCACAAGTGCACAAAGCTCTTGGAGGGTGACTCATTTGGCATTTAGGTAGGGGTTTTGCATTTCCATCAATAAATGAGTGTGGAATGTACTATCTGTGAGCCATGACTGGAAGATCACTGGCTCCAGGGTATATTACAGAAAACTGTATATTACAGAAAATTGAATATTATGAAGATGTAAAAAAAGTGTAGGTTGTATTACAGAAAAGTGACTATTAAAAAACACCCACCCACACACACACCCATACCCACACACACAAATAACAAAATGCTACTTATTGTTATTATTCCTACACTGAGCTATGGACTACCTCGAGATATGACATAGAGTCAATGCAAGCAAAACAGTCATCTGGAGTCTTCTTACCATACTCATGTGTTCGCCCAGTCTACAAGCCGCACACCTATCACAGTGGCCACTCAAGTAAACCTAATGCCCATATTCTGGGCCATGTGATGGCAGTAAAGCATCTGGATCCAATGGGTTAAAATAATTATTATGTCAATAATAACCCTTGATTACTGGATGTCCCACAAGCATTTCATGTATGATATACTTTTGTTCTTGCTCATCTGATGGGTTGTCTCACATGTGAGATGTAATGTTTGGACCTCAGTAGCACCTACTATGTATAAATGGATATTTCCAAGACACTTTCCTATTATACATATAACCCCAAGTTACTTCAGTCATATAAAAAAGTAAAGTTTTATTACTGAAAAGATGGGTGTATGGCACTCTATGGATGCTGTCATGAATAGGTTATTGCAGGGGGGGGAAACTGAAAACTCAAGCTAAGGAGAAATAAAGTTAGGTCATGTAGGTCTACTAATTGATCCCTTGGTAGTTGAGCACTTGTGGAACCAGCTGTATGTTAACACATTTCACAATACAAATAGACAATGGACATCACACATTCCCAGTGAAATGAGTTAAAATTTCATAAAAATGAATATGGCA
Organism: Penaeus monodon; assembly: GCF_015228065.2. Lineage (NCBI taxonomy): Eukaryota > Metazoa > Arthropoda > Malacostraca > Decapoda > Penaeidae > Penaeus > Penaeus monodon. The sequence continues at coordinate 31,881,454 of NC_051387.1, read as the reverse complement.
AAACATGATTCCCTTCAACTAGATACTACTCTTAAGAATTTCATGCAGTACATAAATATCTATGAAAATAATGTGATCAACTTACAGCCCATATGATGAGCTGATTAATGTAGTCTGGGTCAGAGACAAGAGTCACAACAGGGAGTATGACAGAGGAAACCAAAATCTCCACCACCGCTGCCAACAACGGAGCATTTGAGAAGTCCTCAGGTGGTAAGATGTAATACAAAATGATTTCCGCTAGATCGCTTAAATAGTCTGTAAAGGTAAGAGAGAAAATACATGAAATGGAAAAAAACTGTCTGTATGACAGTCAAAAGAATTAGCATGAATTATTTAAATGTTGGGATGGCATTTTTTTTGCATTATTCACCAAAATTTATCAAACCTAAATTCCCCAACTGAATTATTCAAATCCTTTCTAGTAAATCTGAAAAACCTAAAATGTTATAATATCAAAGTGGTCACTTATTAGTATACATAATCTCATAAACTCTACAGCCTTTAAAGTGTTCAAGATCTGTCTGCTGAAAGAATAACAGATTTGGTTATGGTTGCAATGTAACATGCACCTGTTACTCAACTGAAAATAGATCATATTCTAAGGGATGGTGAATAAGACAATTTTTTACAGGTTGCTATTGGAGAAGTTTTACCTATGTCTAAGAGCTATTCAAAATCCAATGAATAGTTAAAGCAATGTGATATATGTGTATGTAAGTACTATTAAGAAAGTGGACTGTAATCCCTAAGCTGACTAATTCTTAGTTCCTAAAATTATGTACAAATAATTAAAACATATTCAAAGTTAGAGATTGCTGGATACATGTAGCAACTAAAGACCATTTGTTTACTTAAATAACATTAGAAGAATAAGAATAAGAATAAGAATAAGAATAAGAAGAAGAAGAAGAAGAAGAAGAAGAAAACTAACTTTAACAATGCATTAAACTGAACATATTTTCTAAAACTTCTTTTCTTTGATTATCAAATGACAGGTAATAAAATAGAGTAACAGGTCTTTTAAACTAAGAAAATTAATAATTGGCAAAATTCTGTACAATATTTTGAGAAATACAAGCCAAGAAAAGCTTCAAAATTAAAAAATTATTTTCATTAGCTTTTGATGCTATTATTTAAAAACATTATCTTCAGCATACAAAACAATTTGTAAGAAAGTGAACAGTTCTCATTCGAATGACACTGATTTCTTGCAACATAAACTGATGCTTTATTCATTGCAACAGTCAATATACACACATTACAGATATGTTGCAATATAATCTTAAATCCAAAATTTAAAACTGTAAACTGTCCATTATATACATATTATTTCTGTGATGTAAGAACAATTAGATTAGACCTGGAGCTACAAGCAGGGAGAGGAGCCAACACTAGACCATTTAGATACAAAAAGAAGTTACTGGCAGAGGCTCCCTTATACTAAGTCTGAGGAATGACTGACACGCTGTGACCTCTCACATATTGAGTCTAACATCTCTTCTAATTTGTGTTGTTACTTTGCTGGTTTTGCTTGCACTCACTCACACAGTATCCTCATCTCACTCTCTCACACACAGTGATGGTGTACCTTGATAAACTAGGTCCTCATTGTCAAAAGTGAGGAGAAATGGTTTGACAAACTCTGGTTCATCAATGGGTCTGCTTTTCAACCTTCTGCTTTGTGCCTTTGGCTGGGCTTTCTTTGGAATTAATGGAGGAGAATAGTTTCCATGGCATCTAGAAGGAAAGCAGAGGTACGGGCATGGACAGGACAACAGAATGTGTGGAACTGAAAGAGGGACATTACATAGGGAACATAAGGGTGGATCAGAATGTGACATCAGATAGGAGTGTGTTAGTCAGGTGTGGCCAATACATAAGCGGGCGAGAGCCGTCTCCCAATGTCTGTTCCGATGAAATGGAGCTGACCAGGAGGAGATTGATAGTTTTATAGTATGTAATTTATTAGTGCAGATACTTGACCAGAGAGATTGTCATCGGTTATACAAGGTCTTAAAGTGGGGGTAATAATTTGTGGCTGGAATACGTGAGACACGTGGTTGGTGTGATGTGGACATAGCGGCGTAGCATGCTAGAGTGTCTGCCTGTTCATTGCCAGCAAAACAACCTGTTCTGGATCTTACAGACAAGGGGGTTGGTTGAGTGCACTGGCTTTATGAGAGTTAATAAGTTATGGAGTCAGTAAAAATAGTGAAAGAGGAAGAAGGGAGTTAGTATATGTGTTTTAAGGCAAAAAGGAGTGTGTACAGTTCTGTAGTAAGACACTGGATTCAGGAGGGAGGGGGTATTTGAAGGTGCGAGTTGGGAAGGTTACTGCAAAACCAGCACTGGAGGTGGATTTAGAACCATCTGTGTAAACATGAATACTGGAGGAATGAATGGAGATCTGTTCAAGGAAATGGGTAAGAAGGACAGGAGGGGGGATATCTGATTTTGGTGGGTCAGGGAAAACAGAGGAGCAAATATGGGGGTAAGGTATAAGCCATGGAGAGACAGATTGGACAGAGAATGGAAGACGTCGGAGATGGGGAAAAGGAGTATCCATGCAAAAGGAGTAGATAAACATGAAGAAGAAGCAAAGATGGGAAGTAGGGATCATGGGATAGTTAGATTAGTGAGGGGAAGTTGGTGGAATTGAGCACAGCATTGGAGAGAGAGAAGAGTACGTGTCGAGAGAGAGATGGCATGCCTGATTCAGTGAACAGGCTCTCAACTGGAGAGGAGTGGAAGGCGCCTAGGATTAAGTGAAGACCGCACTGGTGGATTATATCAAGATGAACAAGGAGTAGATATGGCATCCATAATCAAGAGTGGAGATGATCAAGGTAACATGAAGATGGAGCAGAGTTTTGCGATCTGAGCCCCAGGATATATGGGAAAGAGTTTGTACGATTCAGAGGCAGTGGCGAGCTCTTTCTTTAATGTAAAAGATATTGTTTTGCCAGGACAATTTAGAAAATAACGCCAAGGAATTTGCCAGAGGAAAGGTCCTGGAGTGGAGTGCCATATAAGAAGAGTGGAGGTTGGGGACCTACATGTGTGCAAGAGAAAAGGATGGAGAAAGATTTGGAGGTAGAAAAGCGGAACCCATGGTTAGTTGCCCAGGAAGATACTGCTGATATTGCAAACTGAAGGAACTGGCATGGATGTGCCAGAGGCAAAGATGGTTAAATCATCAATATATAGTGATGCTTGGGCTCCTAGTGCTAAAACTGAGAAAACGTCATTAATGACAAGAAGGAATAAAATGGTGCTGAGCACACTACCTTTGAACTGAGGAAATGATGATGATGTTGAAGAGGCAATTTTGACCTGGAAAATGCGTTTGGAAAGGAAAGACTTTATAAAGACACCTATGTTTCCACATATGTGTAGGGATGACAATTTTTGGAGAATATGTAGTATAATATACATTTTCTAGGTCAAGAATATGGCTAATACGGATTCATGGTGTGCAAATGCACTTGTAATCTGTGTCTCGAAGTGAGCAAGGGGGTCAGCTGTACTTTGGGCAGGGCGGAAACCAAACTGGGAAGGAGAGAGAAGATTGTGAGATCCAAGATACCACATTAAGCGTAAGTTAACCATTCGCTCTAGTAGTTTGCACAAGCAGCTAGTTAGAGCAATGGGGCAGTAATCTTGTGGGAAGGTGCCTAATTTTGGATTTCAAGAAGGGGAGGGTAAGAGCTTCTTGCCAATGAGAAGGAAAATTTCCTGACATTCATATTTGGTTGAAAATAGTTAATAGAAAGGATAGAGAGGAAGATGGAAGGTCTCGGAGCATACGGTAGTGAATGCCGTCAGTACCTTCATGAGTGTTGCAGCATGACTGTAAGCAGTATGGAGTTCAGATGAAGAAAAAGGAGCATTATTGGACTCACCAGAGGATTGGGTGAGTATGATGGGGGTGCATTACCTGATGGTTTAAACAGGAGAGAAGTGTGGAGAATGGTGAGAACCACTACTGACCTGGCTGAAATAATCAACTAGTTCATTACCAACTTGAAGAGGATCAGAGATGAGAGTATCTTGAATATGGAGGATGGGGGGATGTTTGCCTGATAATTTATGGATCCAGTGCCAAACAGTTAAGATGTAATTGAGGAAACATAATTTCGCGAGCTATTTGTTTTACTGTTCCGGATTGTACGACAAGGACAGGTGGATCATCTTTTAAAGGAGATAAGGGCTGATAGTTGACTAGGGGTGCCTCGTTTATAGTGGTAACTGTTCTAGACTGCACGTTTTAAGCTAAGTGCTTTAGTGCAATCAGAATTCCACCATATATTGGATAATATCTGAAATGGATGAGAAGGGGTGGGGGGGAGGAATAGCAGAGAGTGAAGTGAAAGTATGCAGTCAGCTCTATCAAAGCACCAGCGTGGAAAGTTAGGAAGTGGTACATATGAAGTAGGAGAAAGGAGAACTGGAAAGTGGTCTCTATAGAGAAAGTGGGGAAGGGATGAAAACGAAAAAGCATGAGGGGAAAAAAGACCGTGCAAAATTAGTTGACTCGAGGGCTGAGGCCCAGCATTGGGTCCCAGTCCTCATCTCCTAAGCCCCCCACAACAACAACAGGCAAGGGATTGATCTTTAAACAGGTCCGGTTCATCCTTACACTCTCTGACAGTACCAGTGATCCTGGATGAAATGTAATATTTCATTAATGAATTGAGGATAAGCTCTATTTCTATCATGGTTTTCATTTGTGTTTGCTCAACCCTCTGATTACCTTTGTTCAATTAGTAGCAATATTTGATTATCTACATTATGTCTGTGTGATTCTGGATGAGCATTTCCTTGATCTGATACATCATTGTCTGGTTGGGTAGGATACCCTTCCTCCATGGTCATTACACAACTAACTCTTTTCAAAAAGTTATTCCATCTGTCATTTATGAGTAGCTTTTCTTTTGCTGCTGACCTTTGCATGTTGCAGTTAGTGACTCTTTCTTTCATCATTGCTTACACACTAAGACTCTTCTGATTCTTTGTTTCACCTGCTCCAATTCTTCCATGAGCATCTAAGTCATCTAAGGATCTATTTGGATCAACTCTGACAAACTCCACTTCTAGGTATAGCCAAATTTGTGCCCTCATCTCCCTCTTGCCATCATTATTTATGTTACTGAATTGATGCAAGTCAAGTTCCCGCCTTAGACAGTTCCTCTAATTTAGATTTTACATGTTTGTACTACAGTCCTTTCCAAGGCTTTCACTTAACCATATTATGCTCAATACTAATTCAAATAATGTGACTTCATGTTATATTAAATCAGTATCATTAGAATATTACCTGTTCATTTTTTGATGATCCTTGATGAATTTCCTGAGGATTATATATTTCTTAACATAATGTTATAATGTAAACTGTCCATTTATAACTATGCAAAAGCATGAAGTTTTTGAAAAGATTTACAGCCTCTTAACCCATTAATACCAGGATGGCATGTACATACATGCCACGTTCAGTGATTTAAGTTTATTAATTTGTTTACATGGCTTCACAAGAGATTAGGCTCCAAGGAGTGAATTACTAGTCCTACCTTTATCCCCTGTTTACAAGAAAAAAAATCTAAAATTTCAAGTCACACAGGGCCTTGATGACTAAGCACTTGTGGAACCATCTATGTGTAAACAAAATTCCCAGAACAAAACTACAATGGACAGTACATGAACCCTGTGCCAGTGGGTTAACCCAATGCCACCAAAGTACAACTGTGGTGTTGTTTTGTGAAATGTATCTACAGCCAGATGGCTTCAAAAGTGCTCAGTCACCAGAGAGTTAATTAATATCCTTTGTGCCCTCATCTGATTTTCCCATTCCTTGAGTTTTTGTGATTTTATTAATGCTACTAATATTGACACTGTTAACATTATTATTAGTGTCATTAAGAATACTAATAACAATATAAAACAGATAAAATATTTCCCCAAAATCAAAGAAATATTTAAACAGGTGAGATAAGTCAGACTAATGATTGCCTAAATGGTGAATAAGCACTTGTGGATCCATCTATGTATAAATAGAATTAGTAAACTAAACTTACTGTGGGCACAGCATGTCTTAAATGCCCTCCCCGGTAGCATCGGTTTCATAATACTCAACACAGTGCCTCCAGGATCATGTAATGTTCACTGTACTATTGTTCTGTGAAATACATTTACACATAGATGGTTCTATAAGTACAAAACCACCAAGGAGTCAATTAATAGACATACATTAATTATGTCATGTGAAATCTTCTTTTCAGTTTATATATAGATTTTTAAAAAATGTTATTAATATCATTGCTGTCATTATTATTACTGACATAAAATTGCTAGTGTTAAGAAAAAAACAACAACAACAAGGAAAAGCATAAACAGGTGACAATTAAATTAGCAACTGTCTCATTGATGACTAAGAACTTGTGGAGCCATCTATGTGTATATACAACTAAAAATAAACTCACATTGGACAAAGAATGTATGTACAATGCATCTCCAGTGGCAATGGGTTAATCCCTTACTGGTAGGTGCCTGCTACACGTCATGGCAATTTTGAAGTCCATCCAGCACCATGGGGATATCCCCTTTCCACTGGGTGGCAGCAGAAAATGCTATGAATTACAGTGGTCATTGTGGTGACAGGGGATTAATTTTCTATTCCTTGGTAACTTGTTGCTATTCTTATTTTCAATGATGACCTTGGACATCTTAATATCAAATTAAAAGTTGTATGGTAAAAAAAAAAAAAAAATAAATAAATAAATAATTGTTAATCAAGTAAAATGAAACTGAAAAATGACAAAAATATTCACAATCTTTCCTAATATTTAACACATGGCTAGCCAAGTAAACAAAGTATTGTGCACTGTCAATTGCCACCAGCAGTTTCTAAGAATCTTGAACAAGGCTGTAAATATGAGTTTATGTGTGGGGATATATATATATGTATATATGCATACACCGCGCACACAAACACACACACACAACACAACATATAAATAATAATATATATATATAATATATATATATATATATATATATATATATATATATATATAATATATATATATATATATATATATATATAATATATATATCACACACACACACACACACACACACACACGTATATATATATTATATAATATATATATATATATATATACATATATATATATATATATATATATGTATGCATGTATGTATGCATGTATGTATGCATATGTGTGTGTGTGTGTGTGTGTGTGTGTGTGTGTGTGTGTGTGTGTGTGTGGGTGTGTGTTGTGTGTGTGTGTGTGTGTGTGTGTGTGTGTGTGTGTGTGTACATATATATATTATATATTATTATATATATATAGTATATATATATATATATATATATATATATATATTGTGTGTGTGTTGTGTGTGTGTGTGTGTGTGTTGTTGTTGTTGTTGTGTGTGTGTGTGTGTGTGTGTGTGTGTGTGTGTGTGTGTGTGTGTGTGTGTGTGTGTGTGTGTGTGTGTGCGAGTGTGTATACATAATATTTATATATACTTATATGTTTATATATGTTTATATATATATATATATATATATATATATATATATAAATATTATACATGTAAATATATAAATATATATTTATATCTATATCTATATACATCTACATTGATCTATATACCTATATATTCATCTACCAAATTATCAATAAACAAGCAAAGACAATATGTTAATGTGCATAAATATTTATATTACTTCTTTAAAGGGGCTTATGTAGAGATCAGTTTAGGGACCAGAAAATGTACAAATAGACTTTTCAATAACTGACATTTCCTTGCATTGGTTGAAGACCAAACAGGTGGCTATGATTCCTATACCCAGACTAAAGCTCTGAGGAAAACACTCTAATACCCTGCAAATGAAAAATATTTAACCTTTCTCTGTGTCTGGCTTCAGGCACACTTCATCACGGCAAATATCCTTCTCTTTCTCAGCCTCCTGATCAAAGAAATGATCTATTAACTCTTCACTGGTCGCTTTCCCTCGACTTGCTGACCTAGCTTCTCGAAACAGTCGAAGATGACAAGCAATATCATCTACCAGACGTGTTGTTAAATAACCAACCCAATCCATGTTCTTGCATCTGAATCAGAAAGAAGGTTAATTATCTAAAAAATTCTGACAATGTGCACAAGTTTAAAAGAGATATTTTCTGTAAATTTTCATTTTTTTAATAACAGACAAGCTTTGTTTTTTATGATGTGGCTAATTTATATGATTATCAAGTACCTGTTAGAGAAAACCACCATAGCATGTTGGACTGTTCGGTGGAGGTGAGTAATAAAAGCTTGGTGATGAGTGAGTTGATTGTACCATGTAAAAACAAAGTCTCGTACAACTAATGTCACCACTCCATGCAACTGTTCATCAATGAGGCTTGAGCCAGTTACACGACGATCTTGTCTTTCAATGGTGCTACTCTGCTGGATGCTGCTGCTCACCTGAAGAAAGACAGCTGTGAATACATCTGTATCTAAACCAGAACATAATAAAGTAGTTTATATAATGAAAGTACACTCTTATGATTCAACAATAAATACCATTAATGTATTATAATATGTGCCCTGATATACACCATATTAATTACTCTGTGCATATTTCATTGGTGAACCAATATCTATTTGTGAATGCACAGTTTTAGTATACCTGTGTTACTATTATATATAAACTGTAAAAACAAGAAGTCACTTTGCAGGTGGCACACTGATGAATATGGTTCTATCAGTTGCAGTAATTCCTAGTGAGAACAATTTTTGGTGATTATTTTTCTAATCATAGTGGCTGTAATCTCATGTCCTGAAAAGGTGAGTATTGGTTTTACATTATTTTATCCTGACATTAAAAAATTGCTAAATAAATACATTTCTACTAAATAACATCAACAAGGAAGTGTAACACTACATAGTCAGTGGCACTAACACAATGCTCCAGAGAATTTTAACAACATGCTTGAAGTGCAAATGACTATGTATGGTATTTTTGAAGCTCTTAATGAAACTAAGACTTTAACTCCTTAAGTCTGAGGACACACTACTGAATATACTTAGACATTTTCATGTTCAGTCTGAGCTAACTTAATCCCTCAGTGACGGAATTTTAAATCTCTCGGCATCATAGACTCCAGTCATCTGTGGTAACCGTCCAGCCACTGGGTGTGGGAGTCCGCTACATGTAGCTGAACTTCACGCCCAGTGTGCTCTAATCTGTTGCCATGCATATAGCTGGTCCCAGTGGATCAAGCAGTTTGTTATGATGGCTATACATGTGAGCGGGTAGTAACAAGTTAACTGAGCATAAACTCTTACAACCTAGCAGGGTGTTTTCTTTTATCCTTTTTTCTTACTGCCACTGGGAGGTAGTGAGCGTGAGGAAGTGCTTCCAACTATACATCTCTAAATCCACCATTCACCCTTATACTCCTTCCTCTCCCTGAGATATTTGTGTCAGTGCCTCCTGGTATTGCTCCTACTTCATTTTGCAAGAGGATGATGTATCAAATATAAAATAAGAATCTCTATAGTGTATGGTGCATGCACCCCCATTCTCATAATTCTATATTTTCTATGCCAGTGATATATATGTTTTTTTTCAACTTTGAGTTCCTATAAACATTAAAGATTAACACTGGTCTTGATGAAAGATAAGATCTTATTGTAATTTCAAGCTTGCCATCAAGGTGAAACTGAGGTATTGTAATCTTTAGGGGCTAATCAAATGCTTATATGAAGGTTAACTACTAAAAACTGTACATTCTGCATATTCTTTCTTAGTTTAATACTCCTACAGGAATTCCTATCATACTGCCAATGTGCTGACACATAGTGAATGATAAGGTGAGGTCCCTGACATCAGCTGATCACAAGTTGTGGCCACTATTCCAATATACCTACCTCGGACAATATGATTTCACCATCTGATGCCTGGATAAATGATACATTAAGATTGCAACATCAGTGATTTATTACTTACCATACCTAAATGTATTAACTGCTTTCATGTCTGCATAAAGAATGTAGGATCATACCTCCAGTAATGTTATTTTTTGCGGTCTACAACTGAAAGACTCCAAGCTAAACTGTTTTCATTACCTGGATACTCATATTAGATTACAACTCATCCATGGCTGTAGTTCCCTATATATGAAGGTTATAGCTACCTTATTTTCAATTTAGAATCCTAATACAGATTAGAGTATCATATAGTAGAAACAAACAACTAACAAAAAATGATATATCAATTACAATTGACTTTCAAAGCCAGCTAATGAAAAAGGCTAAATAGATATAATTTTTAAAGCAAAAAGAGGTTTATATATTTATATCATATATATATATATATATATATATATATATATTATATATATATATATATATATATATATATATAAATATATATTATATATAATATATAGATATATTATATATATATATATATATATATATATATATTATAATATATATATATATATATATATATATATATATTAATATTATATAGATATTATATATATATTATATATATTATTATATATATATATATATTATATATATATAATATATAATATATAATTATATTATATAAATATATAAATTTAATATATATAATATAATAAATATAAATTATATATATATATTATATATATAATAATAATATAATATATATATATATATATATATAATATTATATATATATTAATATAATATATTATATATATATATATATATATATAATATATTTAATATTTTAATATAAATATATATATATTATATAATTATATATAATATTATATAATAATATATTTATATTATTTATATATATATTATTATTTAGATTATATATATTTTTATTATAATATAATTTATTATATAATAATTAATATTTAATTATATTATATATAATATATATATATATATATTATATAGATATATATATATACACAAATACACACACATATCTTTATATATATATATATATATATATATATATATATATATTATATATCATATATATATATTATATATATATATATAAATATATAATATATATATATAGATATATATATATTATATATTATATATAAAATATATTAAATATAATATAATATATATATTGTGTATGTGTGTGTGTGTGTGTGTGTGTGTGTGTGTGTGTGTGTGTGTGTGTGTGTGTGTGTGTGTGTGTTATTTATGTTTATGTGAATTTATGTCTGAATGCATATGTATATGTATATGAATATATGTATAATTGTAAATGTAGATGTGTATAAGTATGTATGTTCATGTTTGAATGTATCTGCATGTTTTAACCTCTTTTTGTCATTTTTGCTACAAAGGCCTCTCCAAAATTTCTTTGTGGACCAGTTTAAAAGTAACAGAAGAATGTAAACAATATATAAGCTCCTTCTGAAAATATTGAAGGAATATTTTTACAAAAGCTATAATGTAAAAATCCTAATAAAATTGTTCTAGGAGATCATGCCATTCTGTAGGCATATCTGTTGATTTGATTGATATTTTGAGGTATGAGATATTTTTTTTGTCCTAAAGGAAAAATTGTGCAGATCACTTCCTACACAAAGTATTTTCAGTCTCAACATGAACTCTTGGGTTTGTTTTTAATTATTCAAACTAAATGACTAACAGTTCTTCGAAGGAGACAACCTCATAAAGTACATTTATGTTATAAAGAACATTAATATTCATAAATATGTAATGGAGGTTTCAGAAAATAATTAATAACTTGCCTTTTCATGTTGATAAGGGGGTAAGGGGAGGTGTGATCTATGGATGTTAAGCCACATCTGCTCACTCTCTATTAAGCAGCACCATCGCACTGCTACCAGCCATCTGAACATGCAGGAAATGGATAAGGTGTACAACATCAGTCTTGCCATTATATGCATATCAAGAAAACAATATAATTCCTGGACTAGATCTAAATCTGTAGTTATCATGATTATCATCTACTTGTTTGTAAAAAAAATTGTTGGAAGACCTTGCTAATGACATTCACTTTCTAAAAAAATGTCCTCACAAATACTACATATCTGCTTCATTATTACATTTCTTCTATACTTACCCCCCACAAAATATGATAGCTGAAAGCATTAAAGCTAGGCATGCTTTGATACCGAATGAGCCCAGAAGAAGTGCTGCTGCCAGCACCAACCATCCTGCCAATCCCATGGCTGAAAAAATGAAAACATGCATGTAGAAAATACTTTCTGCTCAGTTCCAAAAAAATAAATGGATAGAAAATGTACTTTCACTAACATATGATCTTCCAATGTACTGCCTAGATCTTAAAGATAAATTTATTAGTGCAGTAACCATTATCCAATACAAACTACTCCATATATATATATATATCTTAAGGGACCATCGTCTATTTACTCCCATGTAGAAAATACAAATGCAATCTACTGCTTTGGTTAACCTATATAAAAATCACTTTTATAATGAAGTTTCATTCATGTGCTGCCTGAATAAATTACTTCAATCCCTTTCAAAATATCCCAAAATCATGAAAATTTTATATTTTACTTTAGTCTCCTACTCCATTGAGTCATATTCTTAGGACAGCTTGTTTTTTGTCTCTTTTGAAGGAGGAACTATTGTAGAACTTGTGCTATTATCCTGCTTTCACTTATCACACGGCATCTCAATGTAGATATTTTTTACTTACAATTATTCTGATATCCTGGTAATTTAGAGGGAAAAAGGGCAGTGAAAAATGTTTGAAACTAAATATATTTATTTCAAATAATAGCAAAAATAAAGACAAATTTATTCTTTGTAACAAAAAAAGAATCACTCAAATTGGTTAAGAATTGAGAAAGTTGTAGCCTTTTGAATGTAAAAAAATAAGTTTTACAGGAGAGGATTTTAATGGTCCTGGAGCACCATTTAAAAGGCACCAGCCTTCCTCAGTTACTTCCTCCTCCTTCCCTTTCTTCCTCTTCTGCTGGACTACCTCGCCTTTTCTGCCACGTTCCAGGAGGCGAGAGGCCATGATTTTGCTTAGTGTGGATCCAAGCAACTCACCTACTTAGTTTTCTACGCAGCCGACATTGTAATCAGTGACAGCTTGCGCTAGAGTGAAGTCCAAGATTTGTTTGTCTGTGTTTTTATACTTGGAACAAAAATGCCATATTCTGGAATGTTCATTGGGATTTTGCGTCTTTCCCATAATGCGGGCAGATAATATTTTGTCAGATGTGAAGGAGTATGAGGCAGATGAGTGTCACGATATACTTACTTTCCAGTGAGGTCCACAGACCACAGAGAGCATGTGTCCTGCCTTCAAGTTCTAGCCGTACTAGACATACTAAACGCATCCACAAAATAATTATTCAGTTCTGCCAAAAAATCACATAGATTCTCATTCAATGACCGATATAAAAGCATTACCTGTGTATAGGGGTTGCCTATGGTTTCAATATTTTATCTATTTTGCTAATAAAAAACAATTTAGGAACCAGATTTCATTATGAAACTTTCAAAGAGTGTTGCCAACACCATAATTGTACTTTACAGTGTATAAAAAAAAACAAAAAAAAAAAAAACAGAAATTATAATGTATTTCAATGCGACG
>NC_051387.1:31857803-31862803 GCF_015228065.2 Penaeus monodon | reverse complement strand
TTAAGGGGGAGTTCTTGCCAAATTGAGAAGGAAAAATTTTTTTCCTGAACATTCATATTTGGTTGAAAAAATGTGAAAATAGTAAGGGAGCCCAGCATTGGTCAGCCTCTCAACCCCCACAAACAACGGCAAGGATTGTCTAACAGGGTCATCTTACCTCCTCAGTACTGATCCTGGAATGATATTAATGAGAAAGTTATTACATTTCTGGTTCTAACCCTCGATTACTTGAAGTGAAAGATACTTTGTTGATGAGGCATTCTTGATCTAACATATTGTTTTGAGTCCTCTCATTTCAAGACTAATCTAAGTTATATTGATGGATAGCTTTGTGCTTGCATATTATGCTTTCATCATGTTCCACTAGATCTCTAGTACGCTCCACTAGATTAATCATAAGGATCATTTATACCTGAACTCATTAGTAACAAATGATTTTCCATATTAGTAATATGAAGTATCCCGCAGCAGTTCTAATTATTATTTAAGTCTTCAAGTTTAATTCAACTTAAGTTTCAGAAAAATATTACCGTCATTTTTGATGGTCCTTGGAAATCTGAGGTTATATATTCTTAACATATGAAATAAACTGTCATTTACATGCAAAAGATGAAGTTTGAAGATAAGCCTTTACATTATACCGAGGTTACTCTGCAGTTCATTGTTTAAGTTATTAATTTGTCATGGCTTCAAGAGATTAGGCTCCAAGGAGTGAATATATCCTACTTTACCTGTTACAAAAAAAAAAATCTAAAATTTCAATCAACAGCTTGAGACTAAGCACTTGGGAACATCTATGTGTAAATAAAATCAGAACAAAACTACAATGGACAGCTAATGAACTGTGCATGGGTATACCATGCCCCAAGTACATGTGCTTTGTTTGTGAAATATTACACAGATGGTTCAAAATGCAGTACAGAGATGTAATTATATCCTTGTACCCTATTGAATTTTCCATGTATTGATATTGTGATTTTATTATGCTAAAATATTGAAAACACGTAGCTTAACATTCATTATTAGACTGTCATTAAGATATAATAACAATAAAAACAAGATGAAATATTCCGACCACATATTACAACAGTGAAAATAGTAATTAAAGGGTAATAGAGTGGATCCTCAGTAATAGAATTAGAAAATTATGCAGCAGCTAATGGAACCCGTGCCTTATAGTGTCAGAAATATGTTCATGTATGTGGTGAAATTAATTACCTAGATGGCTTCTCATAAGTAGTCAATAATAGACATCTTAATTCTGAGACTTTTCCCAGTTTTAGACTATTTAAAAATAGAATTAAATATGTGTCATTAATTGAATAATGCTGAAAAAAACAAAAACAAGCATGGTGCATACCTAATATTCCAATGCTCTCACGACTGTGAGCCATCTGTGTATACAATAAAAATAAACTCTTGGCAAAGATTGACAAGCTCGCTCTCAGTCCTGTAGTCATGTTACACTATCCATCCCTGCACTTATGAATTCAGTGCTATTACATATTCACCGGACTACATCACATATATATCTTATATAATTAAAAGTGTATTAAATAAAAATAAAAATATTATATAAATAATTTGATATATATTAAAATGTAAACTGAATAAATGATTAAAAATATTTAACTTTAATTAACTATCAATATATAATCATTTACATAATTAATTGTTTATACAATCACTTTATTATCTAGTTAAATAAATAAATGTATATTGATAAATTGAATTATTTAGATACAATGACTGAATACCATCATGAGTATTAACTACATATATTAATATGTATTGTAAATAAATTCACAAACAACAACACACAACAAGTTAACTATAACATTTAGTATTTCGTATATATCTATGATTATTTCTATATATGATACTAATATAATGATTATGATATTATAATGAATATAAAAAAAATATTGTTACAAGAAATGAATGAAATATACATGCATGGAAATTCTATATTGTAATGTTCAAGAATAAGGGTATTGTAGTACTACCACTGTTATAATGATTAAAATTTATCATCAAACATATATAATATTACATACAGTACTAATATATACTACAAATATTTATAACTATATATAGTAATATGTTATTATTATATATATATAACTTGATATTATATAATATATAATAGTATTAATATGGTACCAAAACACACAATATGTATATATATATATTATGATTAATTACTATATATTAATATGATGTAATAATGTCATTATAATATGACCGTAACTATTATACGATAAAGTCACTTAAAACAAACATAAACATAAGATAAACAATCAATATACAATCAAATTATATAGACTAATATTAATATGATTTATATAGTGATATTATATATATTATTATATAATATATAAACTATATAAATAAATACCACACACACATATACATATTATATTATATGTCATATATATATATAGATAGATAGATAGATATATATAATATAAAAAATATAATATATACATGATATTAAATATATATACATACTTAGGAACTTACATCTCATTAAATTACATACATCACTACAACTAAATTTCATGTACAACACAACAACATAATAACATATATATATTAATATAATATTATTATCATATACTATACTATATATATATATTAATAATATTAATATAAATATAACAACATAACACAAAACAATGATTATATATATATATATATATATAATAGTATTAATATAATATTATAATATTATATATATATAGATATACACTCACTCAATACACACCATGTAATAAATAATATTATACCTTTAATTTATCTAATTATCATAATCTAATCTTAATATCATATATATAGATATATATTATATATATGATATATTATAATATATATATATAATATATAAATATATATTAATGATATATACAATATGATATTATATCATAAACTAATCACAACACACACAATGTCACACCCTGAATCTTATATAATACACAACGCCAATATCAAATCAATCATATAAAGTATAGATTAATAATATATATAATATATAATCAAATAAAATATTATATACATATATATAAATCATACATATACAAACATACACTACATTGTATTATTATATGATTATGATATATATATAATATTTGAGTTATATGATATATACTATGATGATAATATAGATAGTATGTTATATATATATATATAGATAGTATACAAACATACATCACACACTATATAGATCAACACATACATATAGTTATATAATATATAATATATATATATATATATATATATATAATATA
This sequence comes from Penaeus monodon, assembly GCF_015228065.2. Classification (NCBI taxonomy): domain Eukaryota; kingdom Metazoa; phylum Arthropoda; class Malacostraca; order Decapoda; family Penaeidae; genus Penaeus; species Penaeus monodon. The sequence continues at coordinate 31,859,516 of NC_051387.1, read as the reverse complement.
TTAACAAGTAACATATACTATACATATATAGATATATCATATATATATAATGATATATATTATAAGATTAATCTATAATATATTCAATATAAAGATTAATAATATTTAATGTGATATATTATTATATATTATTATATATAAGTATATATTAAATATATATATATTACTAAATATATAATATATATAATATAAGTATTATTATATATATGTATGATAGATATGATATACTATAAGTTAAAGTTAGAATACACTAGTGAGTATAATAATATTTAAATATTTATTCTAATATACTATGCACGATACATCATCACTAGTTATATAATATATAATGATATATATATATATATAAATATTATATGATATTATATATATATTCAAAATATCATGTAGATATAAAAACATCACACAGACGTTACATACACAACAATCCATGATATGTCATTAAAATATTCTAATATAATTAAATGTTGATTATATAATATGATATATATTGTATATTATTGAATGTTTGGACACAAAACGTACAAATAGCTTTTATAATGTGTATATTGGTAGATTTATTGATAATAAGATATATAGATAATTCACTATTAACAATATACAAATCATTAGGATACATTATTAATCTAAGTGAGTAATATTTATATCTATGTGTTATATATTGATATTACATGTACATTGTCAATAGGTAAATATAGTTCTCATGGTTGATGTTATCATGATATATATAATCTTTATGTGTACTCTATATACCTGTTATGATATAAATGTAATAATTATATTATAATATTATATAAATATTATATATATATATATAATATTAGTAATATAAATACATAATTTTAATTAGTACACATAAACCAATAAACTACCTAAACAAATACAACACACACTATCTACCATAATCACATTTACTTAACATTATATTATATAATAAATAATATTAATTATATATATTTATTATATTATATATATATATAATACATTATGATTAGATGATATTATTCATAGTATGATGTTTGTGTGGTGGGTGGTTATGTTGTTGTGATTTATGTACATGTATAATTGTAATAATATAGTCAACTAAGATATTTCATGATGTGTTTGATGGTGACACGACTTGTCTTTTAGTCTGATTGTGATTATAGTGGGTTTACATATATATTATAAATCTAAATATAAATATATATATATATTATTTATTGAACACTCATTATGTTATACGAATTGAGAGATTTATTAATGTCTGTGTGAATAGTGTTGAATATATTGTAGATTTTGCATGTTGTGTGGTTTGGGTGATTTGTTGTGTGATGCGTTGTGTATTTGTTGTGTGCTGTTATTGATTGCTGTTAGATTATGTGTTTAGATGTTGGTGTGGATGATGGTTCTTCTTTGCATGCGTGTGTGTACAGTAAAATATTCTATTTATTATGTTCAATGATGTTTAATTATTAATATAAGTTTGAGTATATGTAATATTTATTAATATATAATACAATAAATATACATTAAAATAAAATACTAACTTAGATATATTACATTATTCATCTATTATTCTACATGCAATAAACTAGCATTAGAATTGTAAGTGATAAATGATTTATTATATTCTAAAGTCTTAATGTAGAGTATAGTTTGCGACTGACATCAAATAGACTGTCATAATGATTTGCATGGTGAAACCCAAAACATGTGGTAATGTCTATCATA
>NC_051387.1:31845303-31847803 GCF_015228065.2 Penaeus monodon | reverse complement strand
CCATAGCCTTCTCCAGCAGACTTCAACCCTCGATAGTAGAGGTCACTCTATTCGATGAGTGTATAATGGTATTGAGACTGAAGCTTACAATTGGCTTTATGTCTCTTATTGCTGTGTACGCTCCTACACACACACACACACACACACACACACACACACACACACACACATGTATATATATATATATATATATATATATATATATATATATATATTTAAACAATTATATCGATCCATATCTATGTACATCAATTAATCTGTATACACATACCCATATATATATATATATATATATCATCAATAACGGTATGCTCATGTTTGAGCAGCCGTGGACCTCTCCACCATCCTTCGCCACTAAACTCGATCTTACGCTTTTCTTTCCACTTATACCATCGACAGCCCGCAAATATCTTTGATATTGTCGCTCAGTCTTGTCTTCGGTTTGCCTCTTCCTCTGTTTCCTATCACCATCCCTGTCAGCAAGTTTTTCTCAATACTTTTACTTCTCATTACATGACCAATAAACTTTAATTTCATATATATATATATATATATATATATATATATATATATATACATACACATATATATGTATATATATATATATATATATATATATATATATATATATATATATATATATATCATCATCATTTAACGGTAGGTTCATGTCTGAGCCGCCGTGGTCACAGCATGATACTCAATTGCAGTTTTCACGTTGTGATGCTCTTGGAGTGAGTACGTGGTAGGGTCCCCAGTTCCTTTCCACGGAGAGTGCCGGTGTTACCTTTTTAGGTAACATTCTCTCTTATTTTATCCGGGCTTGGGACCAGCACTGACTTGAGCTGGCTTGGCCACCCAGTGGCTAGGCAGGCAATCGAGGTGAAGTTCCTTGCCCAAGGGAAACAACGCGGCGATCGGTGACTCGAACCCTCGAACTCAGATTGCCGTCGTGACAGTCTTGAGTCCGACGCTCTAACCATTCGACCACCGCAGCCTTGACGATCATGTGCTTCCATGATTTTTCTTGGCAGTTTAGAGCGGTGGTTTGCCATTGCCTTCCGCCCGGTGTTTTTACCGAGTCACCATCTCTATTTACCCGGCACTAACTTGGGCTGACTTGGTCCCCCAGTGGCTAGGTAGGCAATCGAGGTGAAGTTCCTTGCCTAAGGGAAACAACGCGGCGGTCGGTGACTCGAACCCTCGAACTCAGATTGCCATCGTGACAGTCTTGAGTCCGACGCTCTAACCATTCGGCCACCGCGGCCCCATATATATATATATATATATATATATACACACACATATATATATATAATATTATAATATATATATATTATATAAAAATATATACATATATTTCATAGACATATATATATATATATATATATCACAATATATACATATATTATATATATATATATATATATATATATATTTAGTTTTGTAGATTATTATTTCGTCATATTATGTGTATTATAGTTGTATGTAGTTTGTGATGTTGTGTTGTGTGTGTTTGTTGTGTGTTGTGTGTGTGTTGTGTTGTTGTGTGTGTAGTGTTTGGGGTGATGGGTGTTGTGTGTGTTGTGTGTGTGTTGTATGTGGATGTGTGTGTGAAGAGGTGTATGGTGTGGTGTGTGTGTGTGTGTGGTGTGTGTGAGTGTGTGTGTGTGTGTGTGTGTGAGTGTGTGTGTGTGTGTGTGAGTGTGTGTGTGTGTGTGTGTGTGTGTGTGTGTGTGTGTGAGTGTGTGTGTGTGTGTAGGCATACATATGCCACTGAATGAAAGAGAAGGCTCTATTGTCCACTGACATCTACCCTAGCGAATATCGCACAAGCACTGAGTGATATGTTGCTTCCTTTTGTAACCTGAAATAGCCGGGGACAAGATATATTGCCGTAAGTAATTGTTTCTGTAGCTGTATGGCGTGCATATATGTCATGGAAACTTTAAATGGTGATACTAATGGTAACAAATTGTATTTGACGTTATTTTCCTTCACAGGCTAACAAATCTCACCCTGCGGGCCACTTATGATCATCCCAGGGGAGACAATTATCCCGCGGACCATGAGCATGACACCATGGGCTATTTAATTCATTACAAAAACAATAATGAAAAAAAACTGTAAGAGTGTAAGTTATGATCTTAATGAATCATGTAAAACGGGCCTCGCGTTTGACACCTCTGACCTAAATGGTAAGGATAGTTTGTTTTTTCTTCCAGACACTGAAAAATACTGCAGGAAGAGCACCTTTCTGGTAGTGCTGGTAGCGTAGCCATTTCTTGCAAGGGCAATGTTCTGAGCAATGCAGACTTTTCTCAGGGTATTATCAGTTGCACAGTGACGGACATTTCACTACGATGCCAAAAAGAAAAAGAACAAATCTAAAATATGAAGTGTTTAGATGCATGTTATACAATACATAATACATATAATTCAGTTTTTACACTGTACATGCCGTTTCCGTTTTGTATCGTGAAGTAGAAATGTCACTGAA
>NC_051387.1:31827803-31837803 GCF_015228065.2 Penaeus monodon | reverse complement strand
CTGCTGCAGGAATTGCAGGAGACTATCAAAACCAAGAGGCACAGAAAGGTGTTCTTCTCCTTCTCAACTCTCACATTGCCCAGATGGAAGCGCTGTCCTGTGGCTGTAACATCCTTCCTCATCCTACTTATTCTCCTGACCTTGCACCATCTGACTTTCACCTCTTTCCATCCATGAAGTCTTTTTTGAAGTGCAAACGTTTCTAAGATGTGAAACACTGATTTCTGAAGTCAATTTATGGCTTCAAACAGAATGAGGAGTCCACAGCTGCATGAAACGATTGAAGAAGTGTGTCATTCTTGGTGGGACCTATGTATTCTTTCTTTTAACGGTAGGTTCATGTCTGAGCCGCCGTGGTCACAGCATGATACTTAATTGTAGTTTTCATGTTTGTGATGCTTTTTGGATGAGTACGGGGTTTAGGGCCCCCAGTTCCTTTCCCATTTGGAAAAAGGAGTCCGGTGTTCCCTTTTTAAAATATTTTATTTTCTATTTTTCCGGGTTTGGGGGGACCAGCACTGATTTTGGGGCTGGCTTGGCCACCCAGTGGCTAGGTAGGCAATCGGGTGAATTTCCTTGCCCAAGGGAACAAGCAGCGGTCGGTAAACTCGACCCTCAAATTTCCAGTTGCCGTCGTGACGTTTTGAGTCCGACGCTCAAACCCATTGGGGGCCACCGGGGGCCTTGGACGATCATGGGCTTCCATGTTTTTTTCTTGGGCAATTTAGAGCGGGGGTTTGCCTTTCCCTTTCCCGCCCGGTGTTTTTTATCGATCACCATCCTATTTACCCGGCATTTATTTGGGGCCCGGGTTTGGGCCCACCGGGGTTAGGTAGGCAATCGAGGGTAAAGTTTCCTTGCCAAAGGGAAAAAACGCGGGGGTCGGTGACCCCGAACCCTCGAACTCAATTGCCGCCCGTGACAGTTTTGGGTCCGACGCTCTAACCTTTCCCGGCCACCGGGGCCCCCCATGCCTATGTAAAAAAAAAACCCTAAAAAACTATACAGCTTTTCATTCCTGTACGCCTAAAGTGGTCGGGGGGAACCTTTAGTGAGCCCCCCTCACGTGGGGTTTAATATATAAAAATATATAAAATATAATATTATATCTATTTATTTATATATATTATCAACATATAAAAATATATTATTTTTATATATATTTATTAAAAATATATATATATTTTAAAATTTGGGTTTTAAAATGTGTGTGTGGTTGGTGTTTTGTGTGTGGTTTTTGTGTTTGGTGGTGTGTATGGTAGTGTATGTGTGTGTGTGTTTTGTGTGTGTGTGTGTGTGTGGATGTGTTTGCGGGGTGCGTGGGGTGTGTGTGTGTTTTTTGGGTTGGTGTGTGTGGTGTGTGTGTGTGGGTGGTGTGTGTGTGGGTGGTGGGGTTTTGGGGGGTTTTTGGTGTGGGGTGTGGCGCGCGCGTTTGTGTTTGTGTGTGTATTTATACTTTAAAATATGATATTAAAATACGCACACCCCACACACACACGGGGCGCACATATATAATAAATACCCCCTGAAAAATGGAAAAACCCTCTTCCGTGTGATACTAGGGAAAAACCCAAAATTTACAAAAAATTGGATTTTTTGAAAATGAGACTACAGTTTCGAAAAATTCCCCCTGGATTCCATCCCCAGGGTTGGAAAGGGTTGGGAAACCAGGTTTAAAATATACCTTTTATTTAAAAAAAACTAAAATACATTTTATACAATATTTAATATATATATATAAAAAATATATATTTGTGTGTGTGTGTGTGTGTGGGTGTGTGTGTGTGTGTGTGTTGGGGTATTTTTGGGGTGTGTGTGTGGGTTGTGTGTGTGGGGTGTGTGTGTTTCGTGTGTTTTGTGTGTGCGTGTGTGTGGGGTTTGTGTGTGGTTTTGTGGTTTCGTTGTATGTTGTGTGTGTTTGTAATATATATATAATAAAATATATACACACCCCACACACCACACACCCACACACACACCACACACCAACACCCCACACACACACACCCCCACACACACACACAAAACACACACACACACACAATATTTTTTCCTCTTTTTTTTTTTTTTTTTATTTTTTTTTTTATATATAAAATTATATATATATTATATATAAATATATATAATATATATATATATAATGTACACCACACACCACACACACACGCACCCCACACACACACACACACACGCACAACGATATCTATATAATAATATTATATATATATATATATATATATATAATGTTTATATATATATATATATATATATATATATATATATATATATACTATACATATTGTTATTATAATATTTATCTATTTATTTCTATATAAAAAAAATTAATTCTAGCCTTAAAATTATATTTTGATCCTAAATTTTTCAAACTTAGCATTTTAAATCATAAAAACAGTTGAAAACCCCCAAAATTTGCTGACTACTTTCCTTTTCTCGATGCTGTTTTTGAATGAAACCCAGGTTCGAAAAGCAGATTCTCATGGTGGGAAGTTTCCAGAAGTAACATACTTGTTTACGTGTTTCTTTTCCGTGTATGAATTAATACAATCGTGGCGCCTGTTCATTTTGCCGATATGCAAATTGGTATGGATCCAGGTACTAAAATACCCCATGTTGATATTTCTACAGATACAAGCGTGCTACTTTCTCTTTTAATATGTGTGGCCATGAGTGTTATAGGTGTACAGACCGTGAGAAAGTAGAAAATGCGTTAGAAGACGCTTCAGCAGAGGCGCAAAATGACTGCCCTATTTTTCAACACTTTGGAAATACAACAGATGATATATACATTGCTCATGGCAGGAAGACCTGTCAAATTGGAGGGGGATTAGTAGGGAAATTTGCACCAAGAGTAAAATAATGAATACGAAAGTTAGTTTAGAATAGTTATCATTTATGTTGCTTATGGCTCATGGGTTTTGGGTCCTCCCCCAGCCCTTAAAAGAGAGAGAGAGAGAGAGAGAGAGAGAGAGAGAGGGAGAGAGAGAGAGAGAGAGAGAGAGAGAGAGAGAGAGAGAGAGAGAGAGAAAAAAAAAAAAAAAAAAAAAAAAAATATTTTATTATAAATATATATATATATATATATATTTTATATATATATAAAATATATATAATATATTTTAATTATATATATATATATGGCCGCGGTGGCCGAGTGGTTAGAGTATCTGACTCAAGACTGTCACGACGGCAATCTGAGTTCGAGGGTTCGAATCACCGGTGGGCGCGTTGTTCCCTTGGGCAAGGAACTTTACCTCGATTGCCTATCTAGCCACTGGGTGGCCAAGCCAGCCCAAGTCAGTGCTGGTCCGAAGTCCGGATAAAATAGAGAGAATGATTACCTAAAAGGTAACACCGGCACTCTCCGTGGAAAGGAACTGGGGACCCTACCACGTACTCACTCCAAGAGCACAACATGAAAACTACAATTAAGTATCATGCTGACCACGGCGGCTCAAACATGAACCTACCGTAAAAAAAGAAGAAAAAAAAAATATGTATATATATATATATATATATATATATATATATATATATATATATATATATATATATATCCTGGATTTGTTTTCTTCGGATTTTATTCCGGTGCTGGAAGGTAGTGCAGTAATATTTCTTATAAGATTTTTAAAGATGAAAATATACAAATTCCATTGATCTAGTCTGATCAACATTTTGTACACTCATCACCCGAGGCTGTTCCTTTGCCTGCGTGAGGTATTACAGTCGAGGCGACCTGCGACTAAAACTTTAATCTCCGCCCCAATATCAGAAACCCCGCAGGCGCATCCTTGACTTAAATCATATCAAGTTTAAAAATCTCCGAAACCCCTAACACTTTGATAGATCCTCATGCATGTTTCCCCTTTACGGGCACATGACGATCGCTAAAACAACATGGTAAGATTTTCCGGCGTGCCCGAGTGATATGATATAGTATTGATTTTGGTGGGATGAATATCTTCAAAATCATTCTATATTGCTATACTTTAACCTTACAGACTCAAGAATATCAAAGGATAGGTTGGGTGTCTTGATTTGTTTACATATTACAGGCACTATATCCCTGTAATACATGTGGGGGATTCTGACTATGAATATGGAGCTAACTCGCGGTGGATACGATGAGATGTAAAACTTCAAGCAACATTCCACTTTCCATAGGAAGAACAAGAGGTGTAATAATAAAAATAAAAATAAAGGTTTTGTTTGAATCTGGGAAAAATATTTGAAAGTTTCCACAAGCTTGCGGAGCGAAGAAAGGTGTGTATAAACAATATGAGTCGTAGAATAGTCAGGTCATCTTATTTGAAGGTCCAAAATTTTGCTTCTTAACAAAAAACATACCAGCATATTGAGTAGTTTGATGGTTTTCTGTTGACTTTTGTACGTGAAATAAAGAGAAATTACTTCTTTCAAAATTTTATCAGACCAAACTTCGATGATCCCGTGTTTTGAAGCGACCACAAGCCAACAACAAACAATGTATCAGCGTTAAGGGTTGGGGATGGTACAAGAAAGACCTAAGTATGATATTGTATATATATGTATGTATATATTCTATATTACTGTTAATTCCCATTTAACTATATTTCTTCTTGTGCTACTACTACTACTACTACTACTACTACTACTACTACTACTACTACTACTATTTTTTCTACTACACACCTAGTGCTACTACTGCTGCTGCTATTATTACAGTTTAATTACTACTTCTACTACTTCAACTACTTCTATACTACGACTGCTGCTGCTGCTGCTACTAGTATAATTTTACTACTAGTACTGCTACTACTACTATTATTATTACAACAACAACTACTACTTCTACTGTTACCACTGCCACTACTACCACTACTAGTATTACTACTACTACTTCTGCCACTACTACTATCGATTACTGCTATAGTTCCTCATGTTAATGGTTTAGAAACCCCTGGTATATACCAACAAAAAGATTGTTGGTACACACGTGTTCTATCAATCTCGTTTTGTACATTATGAAAATTCAAATGATTCTTTGATATTTTTGCCCTTTCGAATTACTTTATGGCATAATGTGCGCTTACCCTTCCTCATCTTCGCGATTTGTGATTAATGATGAGCTGGGTGAGGGAGCAATGTCTCCTTTACAGTTTGTACAGTTCTCCCATCTGTGCAGTTATCCTCGTCAAAAAGAATCAACTCTTAGTAAACTAAAAAAATAAGAGAAACGCTGAACATAGTCTCCTGCAGGTGGGCAATATAGTATTTATCTCCTCTCTTGTCACCTAAACACAAGTTTGCTGTACAACGGAAAAAACATATCTTGGATTAAATCATGATGAATTTAATGTCGAATATGTAGTGGATTAGTGGAGTATAGTGTTTTTGTAGGCAACTAGATTCTCACATCTGCATGACCGACAGTTCTTTTAATGCACTTGCTGATGTTTCCGTTCTTGGTTGTCCTCTGGCAATAAATTCAATATCAATCCCATTCTTTCAGATGTATAAACTTTAATAATGGATTGACCTGATCGTCCCGTGTACTTTCTCGTGGCCCAAAATATGGTGAACGCTCTCACTCATAATTCTGAAATGCTTCAGACATCCGAGTTTCTCTGAGAAGGAGCTTGACAGAGCGCTTGATCATAGGGTTTTAAGCCCACAGGTACACCATACTGCTCTTTTGGGTATCCGTAAAGAGAGCAGATAATGCACTTAGGTTCTGCGTAGATTCCAGAGTACTCAATGATATTCGTTTATTTTTTTCTTAAGAACTTTTTACACACCATGGAAGAAGATAGATTTGTGCAAAAACTACTAGCAAATACACTATCTAGAAAGTCAAAGCCTACTCGGCATTTACAATAAATCCCGCCCCAGGGTTGAAGATCGAGCGCGCAACTTCTGTTTGTCTGCTGTGGAAGGGTTTGCTGGACTGCCTAAATACAGAACTTTACTTTGCCAGTTTGACTACTAAAACATTATAAGAACGCGGACTTACTACCAGTCAAATTTTCCTTTTCCACACATTAGATGTTTTGGCTTTATGGAACAACTGTTTAAGTCTTTAATCAGACGAAGTGAATGATGTCCTATAGTTATTACCACCCAGCACTAACAAACAGCTGAAATCTTTTGCGAAAATGGTTTAATCATTAAGCAGTAATGATGGTCTATAAAGACTGAAAGGATTCATACCTTTAAAGGAAAACTTAATATCGTTCAAACCATGATATTGCTGGACTATTGAAAGTCGTTTTTTCAAGAACAAACGTTTTGATTTTGATCCACTCCAGGAAATCGATGAAATCGTAATATTTACTTTTTGCAGCATTTTGATATGACAGGACCAAGAAAGAGGATATGATAGGATTGAGAGGGAATTACCTGGTATCGTTTCAGGCATTGGGAAGTTAAATTACAATCTATGCGGTCGAGAGTTCACATTACAAGAATATGACGGAAGTGGTGTCGGGTATAGCACGCACATTCCTTGTCAGCTGAATATATAGAATAGGGGGAAGATATACTAGTACTGGTATTTTAAACCAGTGTACTTTGTCATATGAAACCCACTTCAAGTAAGGATGACGTGCCCAAAACGTACAAAAACGTACAAAGAGAGAAAGAGAGAGAGAGAGAGAGAGAGAGAGAGAGAGAAAAGAGAAGAGAGAGGAGAGAGAGAGAGGAGAGAGAGAGGGGGGGAGAGAGAGAGAAGGAAGAAGAAAGATAGATAGTTAGATAGATAAAAATAAAAAAAAAGCAGAAAAAAAAAAAAATAAAAAAAAAAAAACACAAACAACAAAACAAAAAAAAAAAAAATAGATATAAAAAAATAGAAAAAAGAAGAGAGAGGAGGAGAGAAGGGGAGAGGGGGAAAGGAGGGGAATAGATGTGGATAAATTAAGGAAGGGAAATTAGGGGGGAAAAGAGGAGAAGGGGGGGTGGTTTCAGTGGAGAAAGAGGAGAGAGAGAAAGGAAAAAAAGCCCCCCCAAAAAGGAGGAGAGAAGGAAACGGTATGAGATCGATGTAGATGTGATCCACCCCAAAACACGCACGCCACCACACCACACCACACTCCCCCCCCCCCATCCCCCCCCACGCACCCACAACCCACACTATTATAAAATATTTTATTTATATATATTAATTTAAATAAAGAGAAAGGAAAAGACGATATAGATGTGATATTTTTGATTTCTAGGAGTTTTCTATTTCTGTTACCAGTGGACCACGTGGCTGTTTTCCACGTGGAGCAATCAGTGTAGCAGACGGAGCCAGTGACCTCACCTCGCTCCCCCCCATGCTTCCTGCAGCTGCTGCTATCGCTCCTCCAGCTGGAACGGTCACTACTTATACCGAGAATGACCTAGGCCTCAGAGAGTTCGTGCTAAGCTACCAACACGCTAAGGTCAGCTCTCGCCTCCCTCCGGGTGGGCTGACTGTGACCTCCCGATAACCCGTATAACTAAACATGTCGTGTTCTTATACTGCGTGGTGTCAACTCTCAGAAATAAAGAGTCAAGCCGTTAACAAGTATCAATACCCCTGCAAGCCAATGTAATAGGGTTCTATACCCGTTATATCTGGTGGCAGCGAGGGCCGTTGCATCCTTTTGGCATGCAACACGGACACACCACCCCCGAAGAAAAATCCGCTCGACCGCTAGAAGACATGTCGAAAAACAAAAAAACACGTAAGTGCACGTTTGGGCCCCTTTCTTATTTCTTTTCCCTTCCTTCTCCCATACATGTGTTAAGCCGTTGTTTTTTTGTTGGGTTAAAAGGTGCTAAGGACAGCAAATGGCACGTTCTCCACTATTCTTCCACCTCAGATCGCATTTCCGTGCGATTGAGTATGTGATCAATAAACATGAATATCGTTCGTTAGTTAAGTAATTAATTATTTTCTCTCGTTTCTCTCGTCGTTAGAGATTTATATTGTTTCATCTGCAACGAATTTAACGCGTTCGTGATTTTATCTTATCACGAATATCATTTCATTTTATCTCGTTCCTAACCCTCACCCCGACCTGACCTCCCTTTTCTTTCGCTTGCGGTCACTTGGGAAGAGAAAAGGTCGTTTTCCCGTCTTGACCTGACCTCACTTTCTCTTTTCCCGGTCGGTGGCGGCGTGGGTAGGTCAAATGACCGCTTGGTTACCCTTGTAATTTGGTTGTTGTTTGGTTGACGCCTTGGGAATTAACCATAGCATTGTTACATTGCTTTTTGGTGACACGTTCTATCGGCGCTAGAACGAAGCTTGTAACGCAAATTCATTACATTCATTATTTTGAATATAGCGTAGGATCTTCCCCCATGTCAAAGTGCACAGAATTGCCCGATATTGCCCCGGGGTTGCGTCGTCGTTCAAAAGTAGGTACAATAAACCGAAGTTATTCGTTCGGCACCTTTTGAGTCGGTGTGACCCGCGGTTATGTCCGTTAATTAATGTAGGACTAGGGTTTAAGCTAGAATCATTATTCGCTTATTAATCACACCTTTCTCACCCTCCTCAAGTCGCTTGCATGTTTTGGGTACCCCCCAAGCGTTTGTGTGATTCGTGAATTTTATATATCCTTAGGGAATTTTGCGAGCGCCCGTCACACAGATACGCAGAAGAGAGCAGGTTTATCATATTCCTGGCTCGAGTCGCTTCAGTCATATACGGCATTTGGGTATAGGATCCACCCGTTATTGAGTTTTGTTGAAGTCTGACGTGCAAAGCTAGACATGTACCTCGGCAGTTCAGATTTCTGACCCCGAGAAGATTTGCTTGATAAAAAATTGGCGAATATTTTTTCATGTCACTATTCATTCATGCGTACATTCTGTTGCATATCATTATATGTTGAATTCAATGTGGTAGTTGAAATAATCTTAAATAGCTAGCATTGCTAATTTACTTCAGTTTTGTTATAGTGAACGTTAATATTCGTGTTTGTGATTGCTTTCCCTCTCATTAACGCTAGCTGTCACTCACACACGCATACACACACACCTTCACCTCACTCACACACACAGGACAAAAGACACTGACCCTTTTTCATTAATAAGGCTGGTTGCTGTCTTAGTGCCGGCGTAAAGATTTATTATGTATCTCTTTAGCCCGCAATTTTGTCCGTCGTGACGAGTGGTTCGTACATAATGTACAAGTTACATCTATTTCTTATCTGTGTGACGACTATGGTTCAAATAGATCTTCGCGGATTGCCGATGTCGTTCCCTTATCTATTCTCATATCTATCAGAGACGGTGGGTAGTTCAAGTCAGGTCTTCGCGGACCGCTACTGACGTCTCCCTCTTCTATTTTCTTCTTTATCTTTGTGAAAGTAAAACACACACAAAAAAAAAAAGACGAAAATAATTTAAAAAACCAACATTAAAAACCGCAAATTTCATAAATAACCGGCTAGTGGTAGATAACACCCCCTCTTCTCTGTTGCCTTTCTTTTTCTCTTACTCTGGCCCTTACGTGTATGATCTGGCTCCCCGACTATATATTGCAGTCGGACCGACACGGCACCGAAGGAGAACCTGCAGCAATTCCGGTCACCTTACGATGCCGTGGGAAGGACGTCATCGAAGATCGCCATAGGCCCGCGGACCGAGATTTTCGTCAGAAAAGGTGTTAAGCCGTCCCAGTGTAGTGGACGGGCGTTGCCTGCCGGACTCCCCGTAGATCCAGCGAACCAGCACCTTTGCCGCAGGTACCAGTCGCCCCAGAATGCTGTGCATGGGCGACGCCTGGCGAACGCCTGCAGATTCGGTCAACTCCAGGAGCTCGTAGCGCAGGTATCAGCCGCCCGAGATGCCGCCCCTGCCCCGACGCCCGTAGATCCGGACGAAGATTACGAGGACGTGTGGACGTGAGAAGGACCTGGACGAGATCTGTGAGGACGTGTGGACGAGAACGCCGCCGAGTTAGGCCTGGGCCAGGACTACGAGGAGGTCAAGACGAATCTGAAGTCAAGGAGGACCTGTGCGAGAC
>NC_051387.1:31812803-31815303 GCF_015228065.2 Penaeus monodon | reverse complement strand
CTACTTGGTAACAACCACTCTTGAAACCCAGCCTGTTTTTACGAGCCATAGCTACACACTTGTAACAAGCAGTGACAACATCAATGTCACATTTACACATCGTAGAGAATATATCACCCACTGCACACAAACCGCAAAGTATAGTCACTGTACTGCACGCACCATATTCAGCCTCACTGGAGACCCCGTCGAATAGCCATATACTTTCTTCATATTTGTTTGATATTTGTATTTAGCCAGATTTCCTTTTTTAGTTTCGTTTGAATCGCAAATCTTCAGCTTTATTTACTGTATTATACAGCAGTACACAGCTTCCCAACTATCTCTTTGTTCTAAACAACCCTGTCACCAAAAAATAAGTAAAAGAAGAGAAATGCAGAACCATTTTTCAAGCTGCAGACTAAAGTTTTTCTTGTAAGAAATTTGTTACCTTATTTGTCGTTTTTTCGCGGCATCATTGGGATACTGGGATATGGTCTCAATATGTAAAATAAACTTCTACTATCATCAGACTGAAGTTGTTACACCTAGGAATTCCAAACATCACCATGGTGACATTCGAATCTCTCTTCAACAACTGTGGACATTTCTCCAGAATGTCACCATCAGTCAGAACTTTGGTAAATAACTTTCTGTCATTATTTAGTTAAAGGAAATAAGATTCAAAATTCTTTATACCTCTGAGTAATATACAAAAAAGAACACTGAAACAGTAATCCTCTTATAAAATCACAATATGATATTGCGAAATAGATATTACAATTTTACAATGTATCTCAAACCCGTCTCTAACAAGCTAAAAAACTTTCCCTCGTAATGCAAGCAAGAACCGCACAGCATTATCAACAGTCCGGCACCTACAGTAAATGTAGTCACACTGATGCCTCTATACATATGTATATATATATATTTCTTTTGTTTAAATCTTTATTTTTCTTTTGGACCTCTTACACAGATGTAAAAATACAAGATATACAGCCTTGGAACATAGAGGAGACATGAACGATACAAAGGGACAGCTTTTATTATTCACACACACACAAACACACACACGTCTTTTGACTCACGTCCACCATAGCTGGGGGAATCTTCCTGGCATCCCTTTTCGGGCAGTGCCAGTACAGGTCAACAGTGAGCCACAATTTCACGTTATATGTATTAACTTACTTTCAGATATCCGATTACATTCCGCTTGCTGACGAGCGGAACCTCGGCCGTCTGTGCCACCAGCATAGAACTGAATTAATCACACATCAAACTTTGTTTTGTCACTTCACGTGAAGATCAGAATCCCTGTCTGAATACAACGTGGAGCAGACTTTTTATATGAAGAGTGTCTGGTTTTCTACGACCTTGTCACAGTCGTGGAGGCGTTCCCAAGCCTCGCGGCCCCTAATACAGGTACGAGGCAACCGATCATTGGCCGTGTCATATCCTCTCCGGGGAAAGGGGACTGACTGCCCTCCCGATGTCGGCCGAATCGCAGATTGTTACCGTCTTTTTGGTACGCGTAGATAGCATGGGCGTCTGTGAAGGCGTAATGGATGAAGGAGGGATGGTGGGCGGAGGCACGGCCTTTAGGGTGGGCGGCAGCTCCTTTCGGAGTGTGCCGTACAGCGTGTCACACTTGTCTCTACCGTTGTTGGCCTTGGCTGGGCTAGTGGCCAAGTCGGCAGGGGACTGTAGGGGGCTACCGGTCCGGGGGATGCTGCCCAGGGTGTTGTTGGGGGTCACGAGCTTGTCTTCATCAGGTGTGACCTTGTAGATGGTGTTAGTCAGGCTGGAGTTAAGAGGCCGAGCGTTGGTGCTGTTGGCGAGGCTGCAGCTGGTGTTGACCAAGCAGGGCTGTGACAGCGTGGAGGGCTTGCTGCTTGAGTGCTTGGGAGTGCAACCCGAACCATAGGTGAAGAGTGCCACCGTCTCCATATGTCAGGTATCGTCTAAGTGAAAGCGGTGATTGCTGCCACTGCTGCTTGTAGCCATGAGGCTGCCGAGTCGTCGTCCGA
The DNA here is from genome assembly GCF_015228065.2 of Penaeus monodon. Taxonomy (NCBI): domain Eukaryota; kingdom Metazoa; phylum Arthropoda; class Malacostraca; order Decapoda; family Penaeidae; genus Penaeus; species Penaeus monodon. Next base: position 31,813,297 of record NC_051387.1, on the reverse strand, counting down.
GACCATAGCCACGGTTGGTCATGTGCTCCTGCATGAGATTGAAGCAGGTGGCAATGAGTGCCATGCCAACCAGTAGGTAGAGTGCCGCGCCTAGGAGCGCCATCTGGACACCCGTATCGACATTGGGCGTGGTTTCAGGAGCAAGATCACCGAAGCCGATCGTGGTGAGGGACGAGAAGCAGAAATAGATGGCATGAAGGAAGGACCACTGGTGAGCGTAGGCGAATGCAGCGGCTCCTCCGCAGATGTAGCTGATCATGAGCACGAGGCAGAGAGTGACGGGCACGGCGCCTGCGTCGCCCTCCACGAACTCCTCGCCCACGCTGCTGCCGTCGCCGCCGCACTCACTGCTCCACTTTCGCTGCAAAATCAACACCGGTGCGAAAATTAATTACTGCATAGACTTAGTGCACCAGAATCAGTGCGGCTCTATTCATGGTTTAGATTTTTCATGAATATTAAACTACTGTCTCAAAATGAAGGATATTTCAGAC
>NC_051387.1:31795303-31800303 GCF_015228065.2 Penaeus monodon | reverse complement strand
AATGTATTTTTAAGCTGCGTGCGTGAAAATCCTCTATTTTGAATTTAAGCCTTTTTTAAGAGACAAATGGTACCATAATTTGGTTACCTGTGGCAAGCAACTGACAACCTTCTATCAGCCCCTAAGGCTGACATGCACTCCCCTCAGAATTAACCACGCTTACAGGCGGAAAGCCTTGTGAATTAGGTCATTCTTCCTTTTCTTACACCTACACACTTTCCTTTTGATCTCGTTACACTCTTCTAGATGTTTCCTCATTTTGATACATTTATTGTTCCTGGACGTACTAACCAGGTGGTGGGAGCAACTAATGACCTAATTAACAAGGGTAATTAAGAGTAATTAAGTCGAAATCACTACAAAAGTGCTGTATAGTGTGGTGGGGCCTGTCGAGAATCTTCCCTGTTAGTTCAGGAGTGAGTTCTTGTACCAACACTTTTTAACATTTGCATGGACTGGATATTGGGTAGAGCTATTGTCTAAAGCTTTATATACCTCGGTAGTGCAGTTTATGACTCGGGGCTGTCAGACCAGGAAGTCAGTAGATAGATTGGCTTTGTAGCAGGGGTCATGAAATCTCTCGACAAGAGTATTTGGAGATGTCGGTGATTGTGCAGAAGGACCAAGCTGTGTCTTCAAGGCCCTGATAGTGCCACTTTTACTATACGGTAGTGAAACCTGGACGCAATCTTGTGCTTTTGAATATAGTCTTGATGCCTTTTGTAAGAGATTCTTGCACCGGATCATGGGGTACAGTTGGTGGGAGCATGAGTCCAACCAATAGTTGCACTGTGAGACTAGTATAGGACCTGTTACTTGCACAATCTGCGATCGCCAACTTGGGCTCATATCCCACAGGGTGATCCTGCCCACCAGGTTGTCTCTATCCAAGACAATCCATGGTGGAGGAGGCATGTGGGACAACATAGGAAGTCGTGGCTTGTGCAGATTAATCAAACCTGTAGTGAAGAGCTAGAGGTGGCCTGGGCCCCTGCCTGGCGGCTTGCCATGAGGGACCCTTGTAAGTGGAAACGAAGGGGGATAGCTATTGCCACCCGCGTAGCCCCCAGTGATGATCATGATGATGATAGAATGTGTGGGGGTGTGTGTTTTTTTTATATGTACACAAAAAGTGTTATATACATCGTACATAATATATATATTTTAATATTATATAAATAGATAAATACATATATGTTTTTTTGTTTTTCAAAGCCATTTTTCCCCTGCAGGATCTAGGCCTCTCAAATTATCATTGAGAGGTCATTTGGCACTGCCCCCTTTGCCTGTTTGGATCCCCTTTCCCAAAGCAACCGGGGTTCGCGGCTTAACTTTTATGCCACGGCGTCGACTTTTCCTACGACACCTACGTTTGATTTCTCAAAGTGTATATCCCGTTTTCTTGCCGTGAGATTAGACTAAAAGCCAATTGTCGGAACGCAGGCATTTTTTACAACGCCGCGCGGGGAAATTTAAAACTCAGGACCACGAGGGTCGGAGTCCAGTGCTCTATCCACTGGACCATCGCGGCAGCCATATATATAGATAAATAAATAAAAAATAAATAAATAAATAAATAAAAAAATAAATAAATAATATATATATATTATAATATATATATATTATAATATATTAATAAATATATGTAAAATTAATTCGTATTAAATACATACCAGCTATATACATACATGTTATAGTTGTAAATATACATATATTATAATAATATATATTTATATATATATATATATTATTATTTTTAAAATAATAAAGGGAATAATTTTAATATATATATATATATATATATATATATATATATATTATATATATGTATACATATGGTCATATATATCTATATATGTACATCCGCCCTCGAAGGGAACCGCCGCACAAAAGGACCTTCGTAAACAGAGGAGAGGGACAGGGCAGACCCCCAAAGCCCACAGGTCCAGCCCCCAAAACCTGCCCTGGGGGAGAGGGGGGGTCTATTGGGGGTCTCATATCCATCTTCAACAATAACCAACAAGCTAAGACCCCTTTCCTTGACCCGCCCATCTTTCGTCTGCAAGTCTGGTGCGTGGGCTTCCAACCCACGTGTCGCTCGTATCAAGCGAGAAAGACCGGAGGGTCTTTTCCCTCCTCATTCCCCGCCCAACCATCTCGTAATTGATGTATTGTGTTAATATTTTTCTGTTTATTATCATTTTATCCTCAGATCGCACAGTTTAGTATATATTATTTCTCTCAAAACAAATGATTGCTTTTGAGTTTATTTTTATGTTCGGTTGTTCTCATCATATCATTCTTGGGTATTGTTTTCGAATTATTTTTTTTCTTTATATGTTATCGTTTTTAAAAATTATTTTATTATCTTCATTTTTATATTTTTGGTAAAACCCCTTATCGTTGTTTTTTTTATAAATCACTATTTCTTTATACTGCCGTGCAATTTGGCCCTTCATTCACACTAGATTTTAGATTACATGATAAACTCAAAATCTACCTACTGCCCACTCTACCGGGATTCACTCTAGGATTATAAATTTTTACTAAGTGCCACTCTATGATTATAACCAAATCGCTTTCAGACGTCCTCTGCAGTTCGATTTTTTGCCTCAGTAATGCGGGAATTTATCCCTCTTTAGTTTAAGGTAGGGGTGAAATGTAACCTTAAAAAACTGATGATCCTTTTCTGTTGCAAAAAATTTGTAACGTGAAAAGCACTACAGCCCCATACTTTAAAAGGGCTTACATAGTTTTACACCGCAATTTAATTTTTAAGCCGGCCATGGTTAAACAAAGGGGAACTTGCGCCCGCCACCCCGAGAATACGTCATACGATTGGAGTTCCCAAAAGACTCGCGAAAAACCGCATGTTAATTTCCCCGCAGTTAATTTAAAAGCCCGGCTCATGGCCGTAAACGAAGGAATCCTGCGGCCCCCCGCCCCGAGAAATTTCGTACATTTACGCTCGTACGACTAAAGGGCCCCGAGGCGCGCACGTTAAATTTAAAGTCGGGCCACTGCCTTGTGTCCGAAGTATAAGTATTTGCTTATTTAGTCTAAGGATATGGAATTTTTCTACAAATATTTTATCTGTCTTCAATATGATGGTATTCTACTGAATTCGCTAATCCTAACAAATCCAAAGTAATTACCACCTCACTTGACACGTTACCCTTCTTGGAAAAATTTGTTCTTAGTCTTTTTTTCTGCAACTTAGTAAGGGATCGACAAACACATTAGCACCCTCCCCCTTAGCCTTTTACTGCCGGTACACTTATATTCCTTCTGAAGACGATTTACCCCTCCTCGTACGAATGTTGCACTTAGTGCAAAAACCTCCACCACACCCGCTACCTGGCACGCGACGCCCCTAGCGCCCATGGATCATGGGAAAACCATCTAAAGATACCGATCAGAACCTATATCCCTATCCGCTACTGCAATGTTCCAAGCATTGTAGACGGCTCTAGGACGAGCCTTGCGCGTGGCCGAGCAATGTCAACCATATGTAGCAAGACCAGATGGTACCATTCACACCCCTGTCACAGCAGGTGTCCTTCTCCTTGGGGGGCGCAGGTCCCCCCCGCTTTCTCTTTTCGCCGGGAGTAAAAACCCCCCTCGAAGGGGAACCCCCGCATAAAAAAAAAATGTTCGTAAGACAGAGAGAGAAGAGCAGGCAGCGCCCAAACCAACAGGGTTTCCCCTTCACAAACCCCCCCTCGACCTCGGGGACAATGGGGTCTCTTGGGGATCTCATAACTATCTTCAGCAATAACCAACAAGCTAAGAACCCTTTCATTGACCTGCCCAAGTCCATCTTTCGTTCCGCTAACATACACACACACACACACAACACACACACCACACACACACACAACACACACACAACAACAAACACACACACACATATAATATTTTATATATATATATAATTATAATTTTATAATATATAAAAACGTGTGTGTGTGTGGTGCACGCGCGCGTGTGTGTGTGTGGTGTGGCCCCGGGGGTGTGGTGTTGTGTGTGTGTGTCGTTATATTTTATAATAAAATTTTAAAAATTATATATATTATATATGCATATATATATAATATATTATTTAATTATATATAAAATTATATAATATTAAAATTAAATATTAAAATTTTGTGTGTTGTGGTGGTGTGTGTGTGGGGGTGTGTGGGTGTGTGGTGTATTAGATATGTATATAATTTTTAAAATATTTTAAAATATATATATTATATTTTAATATACATATATTGTGTGGGTGTGTGGTGGGTGTTGTGGGGTGTGGTGTGTGTGGTTTTGTGTGGTGGTGTGTTGTGTGTTTGGGTGAGTGGTTTATGTATGCGTGCACACACAAACATACTTATATGATATATAGTATACACACAATATATTAGTGTGGTGGGTTTGTGTTTGGGGGTGTGTGTTGTTTGTGTTGTGTGTGGTTTTTGTGTGTGTGTGTGTGTGTGGTGTGTGGGGTGTGTGTGTGTGTGTGTGTGGTGTGTGTGTGTGTGTATACACAAGACACCAACAACCAAATGTATGTTTATTTTGTTTATTCGAAACATAATGGGATATGATATATATATATATATATATATAATATAATATATATATATATATGTATCAACACACACACACACACAACCCCCACACACACACAACACACCACAATTTTTATATAATTATATATAATATATATATTATATATATTAATATTATATTGTGGCCATATATTGCTAACATATATTATATATATATATTATTATATATAATTTTTATATATATATATATATGATATATATATATTAATATTATATTAAAATATATTATTTAATAATATAACACACACGTGTGTTTTTGTTTGTGTGTGTTTAGACACACCAACACACACACACATACAACATATATGTAAATTTTAGATCCACACACACACACACACACACACACACACACCCAATGTATATATATATATATTAATTTTTTATATA
>NC_051387.1:31777803-31785303 GCF_015228065.2 Penaeus monodon | reverse complement strand
GTCACGTGGCGTAAACGTGAGGCGATGGTAAAAAAATAGGGAACGTGCTAAGGAGGAGAACGTGCGAGCCGAGGAATGCGAAGGGGGCATCGGGGTGGGGGGTGGGGGTGGGGCAGACGACGGGTGGGTGGGTTTAAGGTGTCGGATGGGGTGAGAAAAGGAAAAAGAAATCGACATGAAATGGAAAAAAAGGTGAGACATAAATATTGCGAGGTGAGATAACGGCTTTTGTGTTGAAGAGGTGAGATATAGTCAGGGAGTCCGAGCTGGGATGTAGAAGCCGTGTTCAGGAAATGGAAAAGACATCTTAAGAAGCATGTTGGCGGGACGAAGAATAAATAGGAGTTTAATTAACGAAATGGACATGTCGCAGACTCCATACCAGGTGAAAAACTCGGAATTACAAACGGTAAAACATAAATGAAAATAGTTTTTAGAATGTTATTCAGTTGTCAAAAGCGCGTAATATTTTCGGGCATACACGGAGGTGAGATAAAAGGATAACTTGTCATCCATAACAGACGCGGCAGAAATAAAAACAAGGAGAAATGCACATTTGAAAGAAGCCCAATAGCATTCCAAATAGAAGACAAACATATGAAAGCCTGAGGCGCAGTGCACGCTTTGGGGGACAGGTAATGGCCGACGTAAATGCGAAAAGGGTCGGTCGAGGCGGATGGTTTTCTTTTTATGAGATGCAACTTAACTAGCCTCATAAAAAACGTGAGTGGTTATGTAGTTCCTATAGTGCCGAGGGCTTGCTGATTTGGCTGTGGTGAATGTCCTTGGTAATTGCTGCAATATTGATGTAGGCTCAATTACCGAGAGAACAGTTATTGGGCAGGGGATGAGCGTTCAGGAAAATTAGAGAAAAAAAGGTTGGCAACTGGCTATTTTTGCGTCCGGATGCCAGGCCTCAGTCAGAAATATTTGCAGGGTTAGCAAGTTAATGCGGCGGAAACAAATGCAGCTGCAGGATAGATCTTACATATGGTAATTTGTGATGCTCAAAACATGCATTTTTGCCCTTTTTCCGTGGCATTGGGGGAGGGAGCGAAGCGTTGAATTATGGCTTTGCTGTACGTATTTCCAGAGACGTCAGTAAAAGCATTTCGTTTTTCGGATGGGAGGCTGAAAGAAATTAGCTATAAATCACGAACGTATCATATATGTATTGCGCTTTGGAGCAGGTTGCCAAAATTCAGTTTGCAAATAATAGTTTCTGATGTATATTATAGAGAGAATCAACATTATAATGGATATTAAACGACAATAACTGTATGCCCGTGATTTACACAAATTACTTACTTTGTTTTCCATAACTAATGAAAACGAACGACAACGAGGATAGCAAAATGCTTGTTGTTTGATGCTATTTCAGGATCATATTATTCATTTATTTATTTTTTTATTTTGCATGTATGACCATTTCCTTTAAAATGGAGACGTTTGTTCAAATTTAGTTCACGATATTGCAGGAGAACTGCGCTGGTTATCTATATGATGTAGTGACCAGCATAAAATTTTCCAGCATAGAAATACATGGCCCTAGGGATCGATGTTGAGCCATCAAAGTTTTGCGGTGCAAACTTGTTGGAAAGCTGGACTTGGCCGAAGTTGAGCGCTCCCGCCTCTCTCATAATTCATTGTCGGAAACATAGATATCGCAAGACGAAAGAGACTGGACATAAACTGTCTCCCTCAGTATGATATCTTCAACGACTTTATTACGGCTTGGTGCAAACACAAATGGATTTCACAGCGATCGCGCCGAACACACGCACTATCTGCAGTCCATTTGTCTAAGAAATATTCAGAATGGAAGGAAATTGCATTGCGTGCGCTGATAAATACATTACGCACAAGATAAAGGTGGATTACGAGCAGGCCAAGTCTCGTTTGGAACAGATCCTCCTGCGAGCGATATATCAGAGATGAACAACAAGAGGGAAAAAGATTTATAGTACACATGCTGGAGGCTTGACGAGGTCCTCGTACTGGCTGTTAAGAGAGTAGGCGTGGCTGTACAGGTGCATATTAAAGCGAGAAGAGAGTCCTCCGAAGGGGCTGGCTATAGGAAATGAGCCTCTCGCCTTTGTGAGGCAAGTGGCAAGTAACGCGAATTTTAATCATGAACACAAACGTCTCCATTATTAAATGTTTCACTTTATACAAACAAAAGCGCTAGCGATGGAAATTGAGCAAAGAGTTTCTGCGCAAAGAAGAATGCAGCACAAAAGGTCGTTTTAGTATCAACAAAGGTCACAGCGTCGCGTCGTGGGATTAAAGTGGCTATAAATAAGCCTCGGGTAAGTAATACTTCACTCGAGCGGGAAATGTGGTATAGATAGCAAGGCAGCGCATTAAAATTCCACTTACTCTCATAATAATTGTACGCTGACTTTGGACGTTTTTGATCATCTTTCAACTTTAGGAAACTAAGTAAATGACAATAAATCAGAATTAAGCATCTATTTTGATACACATCAACATAAGTATTCGAACATTTGCAATTTACTAAAGAAACCTGAGAATAACATAACATGCGGCTTTAAGTAACAAAATCTCCCGCATCATGTTCATAATTCAGCAGTCGGGCAAGTACAAAATGGTGCAGTTAATGGATGTAGTACAGTTAATAAACACTAGAGCTTCATTAACGAACTCTGCTGTGCAGCATTATCACATGCAGTACACAGGGGCTGAACTAAGTATTCTAATTTGCATAGTTTCAACACGCTCCCGCTGCCTGATATTCGAAGGTCATTTGATGTACACAAGGCTCGCTGAGGAAGTAATTACCTTTTTGTTAACGACTGATCCGATAGAAATCAAGAAAAGCTGGGCGAATGTAAACTGAAAATGGCGAGCGATTTTGAGTGAAAAGAGTGACTAATACGTAAAGTATTTATCAGAATTGCATGTTATTCTGATGAAAGCCTTCAGTTTTATCTCCTGCTTTGTGAAGTTATTCATTCTCTTTCATATCTTTTCTATATGCTATAACTTGTCAGGATATCATGTAACTAAATTTAGATCCCGTAATTATTGATAGCATTCTTAATGGCACGTTTCTGTTTTTTTCTGAAAGTTGTTATCAAGGGTTTTGTCATTAGTGTTATCATAATTATCATTATTCATTATTATCATTATTACTATCATTGTCATTGTTCTGATAATGATAAAAATGACCGTGATGATAATGATAAAAGCAATGATAAAAGTTATAAAAGTTATAATGATAATAATTTTAGAATAACAAATAGCAACAGTAGTAATAGTAGTAATAATAATAATAGTTGTTGCTGCTGTTGCTACTTTTGAAATGATAATAATGACAGTAGTAGTAGAAGTAGCAGTAGTAATGATAATAATGATAAAAATAATAATAACAGTAATAATAGTTATAATAATAATGATAATAATAATAATAATAATGATAATGAAAATAATAATGATTATTATTATTTTTATTTTCATTATTATCATTATCATTAGTATGATAATAGTAATAATAATAATAATAATATTGATAATGACAATAATAATAATAATATTAATAATATAATGATAACAATGATAGCATCACTAGTGGTAATAATAATGCTAATGATAAAATGATGATAATAATAATAATAATAATAATAATAATAATAATAATAATAATAATAATAATAATAAAGAAATAAATAATAATAATAATAACGATAACAATGATCATAATAATCATAACAACAACAATAATATTAATGATAATTATAATGATTATGCTAATTATTCTTATTGTTGTTAATATTGTTATTATTCCTATCATTATTATTATCATTATTATTATTATCATTATTATTATTAATATTATTATTATTATTATTTTTATTATTATTATTGATTATTATTATTATTATTATTATTATTATTATTATTATTATTATTATTATTATTATCGTTATCTGTATCATCATCATCATCAACATCATCATCATCACCATCTCTCTCACTATTGCAGTTCTTAATACTATTTCTATCAACATAAATATTCTTTCAAAACACGGCGCAGTATATTGCATTGCCTTGTTTGTTGTTAAACATTCACAGTGTACACGAAGATCGAGCTTTTTTGCCGAGTGCGACGTACGCTTCCAGGAAGGCACCTTTTCTACCAGATTGGCTCTTCTTGGAGTTCAGTTGCAAGGGACGAGAGAATCTGCGGGAGTGAGTTAAGCAATGACGTGAGAGAAATGGACATTGGGAGAAGAAAGACGGCTGCTGGGAGGGAGGAGAGGGGGGTTGGTGTGCGTGTTGGGGAGGGAGTGGAGGCTGGGGAGGATGGGGATGGAGAGTGAGGGTCAGGGGCAAGGAGGAAGGGGGAGATAGGGGGAGGAGGGGAAAGAGAGAGATGGGGAAATGTTGAGAGAGAAGGGAGAGAGATTAAGAGAGAGGAGGGAGCTGGGGAGTGGATATAGATAGGGAAGGAGTGAACGGATGTCGACGAGGAAAGAGAGGAGAGGAATAGGCAAAAATAGGAGAAAGGGGAGGGGAGAAGGATGGAAGAGGGTAAGGGTTGAAAAAAGAGAGGAGAGAGATGGGCCACAAGAGACGAAGGGAGAAAGGTGAGAGATGGAGAGAGGCTGGCAGGACGTGGGGAGAAGACAAGGGGAGTGGAGGGAGGGAGGGGGAGGAGAGTGGGGCAGAGGGGAAATGGTTGGAAATGAGGAGCCGAAGACAACTTCCTATGATGCTTGCAAGGGAAAAAGAAGGGGAAGGGGGGGAAGGGGGGGGAAGGGGCGCGGAGGCGACACAATGAGATGTTTGATCGAAGAGGGGAAATTATGTTCGAGACAAGGAAAAAAAATATGAAAAGGGAAAATGAATAGGAAACAGCAAGGCGAATGGTCGATAGGGGAGTAAAACAATGTTGGGAAACGTATAAAGGTAAACTTGGACGAGGGAGAAGCAAAAGTGTTGGAGGGAAACTCGTCTGGGAAACAGGATAAACTAAAAAAGATTTAGAATAGCGCAAACATAGCGAGCTGGAAGGATATCACGATAACCGGAATAAAACGAGAATCAGAACGGCGCTTAGACCAACAGACACAAAGACACGACACACGGGCATGCACACATAAATACACGCACAGTCGCACGTGCATATGACAGAAACAAAACACACACGCACACACACATACACACACACACACACACACACACACACACACACACACACACACACACACACACACACACACACACAACACACACACCACACATATATATATATATATATATAAATATATATTTTATATATAATATATGTATGTATATATATAATATATATAATATATATATATATATATATAAAATATATATATATATATAATATATATAAAAACACATATGCATAAACTCGCCCCATACACACACCACACACACACACACACACACACACACACACACACACACACAACACACACACACACACACACACACGCACGCACTTACATACAAGCACATGCACAATAAAAAAAAGAAAATCTGAAAGCAATTAATAAAAATCTTCTCAAACTCATACGCAAACAAATATCCTCAAAATGAAGAAGAAGAAGAAAAGAGAATAAAAGACACTAGAAACGAGATGCAAAACGTGTCCCCTAGAAATGTGTTACGTATTTCTCATCGGCAGGTCCGTAGGATCAACCCCCTTTCCGCTAACATATAGGTCTGCCAATGAGCCCAATGAGCACACACACATATGACCATTCGCCTGCCCGCTACGGCCTGCCTCCGCCGACCCTCGCTCAGGAACCGCCCGACACTCGCACTCATTCCGGAATTAGGCCATTCCTTGGAAGAGACGAACTTGTTTGAGTGAGAATGTGTCACTATACAAATACAAACACACGGGTATGTCTAAATCTATATCTATGTCTATATCTGTAACTATATCTATAACTATATATAGATATCTGTATCTATATCTACATCTATATATAAATATCTATACCTATATCTATCTATCAGCCTACCTATCTATCTATCTATCTATCTATCTATCTATCTATCTATCTGTTAATCTATCTAAATCCATCTATCTATTTATTTATGTATGTCCAGGTAAGTATGCATTTGAATATGTAAGTATATATGAGTTTGTAATTAACTCTCTCTCTCTCACTCTCCCTTTCTCTCTCTCTTTCTCTCTTTCTCTCTCTTTCTCTCTCTCTCTCTCTTTCATACTCTCCCTCCATTTCTCCTTCCCCCCACCCCATATCTCGCTCTCTCTTTCTCTCTCTGTAGATGGGATTTATATGTATAAGTGTGTTTGCACACAGACACAGATGCTCACACGTATGTAAAATTTCTACATACATACATACCTATATATATATATAAATTTTAAATAAATAATATATATATATAATAATATATATATATGCATAATATATATATATATATATATAATAATATATATAAAATACATATATATAAATATAATATATATTAATATATATATATATATATATATATATATATAATTTATATATAACACACCACACACATATATGACTGCCGCGATTGTCCAGTGGTTAGAGCACTGGACTCCGACCCTCTTGGTCCCGAGTTCAATTCCCCGCCGCGGCAGTCGTAAAAATGCCTGCGTTCTGACCGCTGGCTCGACATATCGCCTTGAGAAGTCAAACAAAAGGTGCCGTAGGCGAAGTCACCGCCGTGGCACAAACCGCGGTTGATTAGGAAGGGCATCCAATCAGGCAAGGGTGGCACTGCCATATGACCTTTAGTAATGTATTGAGAGAAGCCTATGTCCTGCAGTAGAATGAATGGCTGTTGAAAAAAAAAAATATATATTTATAAACACATACATATGTACATTTATACATACACACAAACACACACACACACACACACACACACACACACACACACACACCCCCACACACACACAACTATATATATATATATATATATAAATATTAATATAATATATTAATAATAATAAATATATATATATATATATATAAATTTATGTATATATTTTTACATATATACATAAATACATACACACACATATTTGCAAACATGCACACACACACACACACACACACACACACACACACACACACACCCAAAAACACACACACACACACACACAGACACACACACACACCCCACACACCACACACAAAACACACACACACACACACACACGCACACACACATAAACACACACAATATAGATATATATATAGAATTTTTGATATATTTTTAATAATATATATATAGATGTAATGTAATAATATGAATATAAATATAAAATATAGATAAATATATATATATATATAAATAAAATAGAATATAGAGATAGAAAATAATATATATATATAAAATATAGATATAGAAAGATAATATATATAAAATATATATAAGGTAGATATGTATATATATAGATAGGGTATATATATAAATATATATTTGATATATTGA
>NC_051387.1:31697803-31700303 GCF_015228065.2 Penaeus monodon | reverse complement strand
AAAAGAACACAAATTTAATTTTCTTAATTAGTAGAAGAAAAAAGACTTCAGGACTCTCGTTAAGCTTTACTTACATAGACTTTGGTATACATTTAAAGTGTTTAAAGGCCACTTGGCCCGTGCAGCCGCCTCCATCCAACACGATGTAAAATAGATTTTGCTATCGCATGAGTTGGTCTTGACTGGCCTATGAAAAGTTTATTGTTTCGAGTAAATTCTGATTTACTGCCATTGAGCAACAACAATTTCCATTTCCCTTGGACGCAGAAAGGAGAGCTCAGTCTAATGACGAAAGTTTTTGTTTACGTTTTCATTACTTGTCCCAAATAAACGCATTGCACGGTGCGCTTTATTATGTACATAAATATTTAATCAATTTTGGAATACTTGTTTAATTCAATTTGCTGTAGAAGTAAGGGAGTGGAGGAAATAGAAGGAATTTGCGTTCAGGAGAGTGATTGTTTTGACCATTATTAGTATCATTAATATAATTTGCTTCATTGTACTCCTCGCCATAATAGCTATGGTCATTATTCTCAACATCAATATTATAAGTAATGTCGTTATCAGGTTGATATTCTTATGATCTCAGTCATTAGTAGGCTTGCACCATCATCAAAGGTTCCATTATCATTAACTTCCAGTGATCCTCATTAAATTATCTTTAATACTGCAATTTATACTAATGATGATGAACATTTGCAGTCTGAATATGAACTTCCTGGTAATGATTTGCTTTTATCATTTTACCATGTTATATATATAGAAATCTCAGCAATGACTCAGTCCTTCAGCCTCTGTCGCTGCTTCAGCTTCCGATTCCTTCCTTTACTCTGTGCAAACGCACTCCTACTCAGCCACATTTCCTTTTACACCGCGTCTGCACTTTTAAAATGGCTTTCCTCTGCCTTTGATTCTCTGCTCCTCAGTCACGTGTACTTCCCTTTGCCTTGTTCCTCGCTCCTGCCTCTCGATTCCTGCGGTGACATCAGAGTCCCTCATCAATTCATTCTTCCAAAAGTCATAAAGCGCCCCTTATATTGCCTTCTATCTCGGGAAATCTCTTTCCAGATCCATTTTCACACGCTCTCCCGAACGCTAGACTACGTTTCATATTCCCTTTTTCTTTCGATAGATTAGACCACGGTGGATTGCTCTCTTCGATGCATTTTTTCTCCCCTTTTTCTGAATTGCATTCATATCGCTTTGTAGGCACTATCTATTTTGCAATTTCTTCATTAGCGATTCTTTAAACAGAATCCGTTCACTATGAATGTGGATTTTCTTTTTAAAGGACCTCCTCCATTAATATCAAATCCTCGTATATCAATTTCGCGGCTTGTCTTATTTATGTCTATGAATCTGACCAAAGACCTTATCTTTCCTGCATCTTTAAGCTGATTCCTAATATACCTTCTCTTATTTAACTCGTCTCCCTGTTTCTTCTATTCTTTCTAAGTACTTGGGGGCGGAAGAAATTTCTCGTTTTAAAGCTCCAGACGATTTGATTTTCCCGCAGTAAAGTGTCCTAATGGCACTCACTGGTCTCTTTGTAATACATTTCATCTCCTTCCAAGCTTTGGCTGCTATTCCCAATAGCTGATCTATTTTCCCCATTTGCCAACTCTGAGGCTTTTACTCCTCGAAAACTTTTCACTCTATGACCTTTACTGAGGTTAGAATTTACTTAGTCATTACCTCCCTCTCCTCATTTCCCTCCAGCAGCCTCAGCTTCCCTTGCTCGCTTCTCACTCAGTCTCAGACTCCTGTAACATGGCTTGATAGGTCCGCTTCCTCTCCTGTATAGGCTTCTTTTTATCAACATCCGTCATCCAGGAGCGCTTGTACTTCCTTGCTTTCCTGACGACGTCCTTAGTCATCGCCGACTTCTTTGCGGTGCAAAAGATTCTCTGCACCATATTGCTGGTACAACATCCGTTCTGAGCTCCTTTCGCTATGAATCACACGTATTTCTTTATATTTTCTTTATCTAAAGTACTGTGCTCATTACTAAGTGAAAAAACTGCTAGGTTTATTATATGTGCTATATTTGTGTACAAGTACTGTCCCTCACGAGACCCTTAATTACATCTTATCTCACATAAAAAACATCAAATATATGCCTCCAATCTGCATTTGAATGCCTCGCGTGCACGCTATTCTCTACTGCGCTGTTACCACATGCAAGTCGTAGTAACGATGATGTCTAACAATACGTTAAGTCAACAATACTATCTATGGCGCTTTAAAGGAGCGTCTCTCAGCACTTTTCATGTTTGTCAACTTTAATATACCTCCTTTTCGCTTCCTTCCTTCATCCTGCTGCCGTTCTTATTAACACAGCACGACTTTGCAAGTATGTCTGTGATCCCGCAATGACGTGAGGCGGCTGTGATGCTCAGACGGTAAAATGTGATGCTGGAGATATCTAGAGCCAGGAATGGTAGCTGTTATGATGCTAATATTGCCAAGAGAATGATGTGGAGATCACTGCCAGCAT
>NC_051387.1:31657803-31662803 GCF_015228065.2 Penaeus monodon | reverse complement strand
ACATACTCTCTTCTCTGTGTGACGACAAATGGTTCAAGTAGATTATTAAAAACTAGAAATTTATATTTATAAAATGGCTAGTAACACTTAGTATCCCTCCACTCTGTCGCCTTTCTTTTCTCTTACTATCTTGGCCCTTTCGTGCATGATCTGGTTCACCAACTAAACATCAGTTGGACCGAGGATATCCGACACGGCACTGAAGGAGCCCTCTGCAGAGATGATCGCCTTAGGATGCTGTGGGAAGGACGTCAACATAGGCCTGTGGATCAGGAGTTCGTCAGTGCAGGCATTAAGCCGCCCGATGATCCAGCAAAGAACCAGAAACTCGTCAGTGCATATACCAGTCGCTCTAGAATACTGTGGAAGGGCGCCGCCTTCCTTGAAGCCCACAGATCCAAACTACAGGAGATCGTCAGCACAGGTATCAGCCGCCCTAAGATGCCGGACAGGGCGCTGCCTGCCTGGACGCCCGTAGATCAAGACGAAGGTTACGAGGACGTCTGGACGAGCTCCCAACCGAGAATGACCTGAACGAGATTTGCGAGGACATATGGACAAACACATCGCCGGGTTATACCTGGACGAGGACTACGAGGAAGCCTAGACGAATCTGAAGTCGGGGAGGACCTGGACGAGACCTTTGAGGACGTCTTGACGTCGAGGACGAGTGGCCTTCATCAAGGACCAAGAAGAAGAGGACGACAAGGACGAGCAGCTACGTAGATGCCAGCCATACCAGCCAAACTAAATCAAGCTCCATGATGGTTCTAAAACCAACACCTCGACGGGGACCAAGATGTCAATCATGCTTGGCCCAATCTGACCTGCCAGTTCGCCTCCAGAGTTCAGACCGTTAAGAACACTTCCAGCTCCGGCCCCCGAGGTTGGCCGGCTGCGCCACCACCCTCAAGCACTGTTCCCAGCTCATCGAATCGTGTCTTCATTTATTTGTGTGTACTCTTTCAACAATAAAGAGTCAAGCCGTACTATCATTGTAACTACCAGTCCCAATGTAGGAGGTAACTACAGCCTCTCACACGCACACCTGAAGTGGGAGAGATTTGAGTCCTGGTAAGGGAGGGTGCACACACACACACACACACACACACACACACACACACACACACACACACACACACACACACACACACACACACACACACACACACACACACACACACACACACATCCCAAAACATTGCTCCAAGAGAAATAAAATAATGTATTCCTTGCTCTTTAACCAAGTGTCACTTTGTGAGTCAGAATAATTTCGGTTTATATACAGACATAGCACCAGAGCGCAAAAGAAAAGTATAAAAAACTGTTGTTTATTTCAGAATGTAAGAAAAAAATATGTTCAGAAAAAGAAACTTTGTTTGTCAACATGTATTGATTTTTGTGGGAGTTTGACAAGAATTTTAAGTGAAACTGCAGTGAAAACATCGCCTTTTTTAGCATACTAAAAGGCTCCACACCGAAAAATATCAGCCCTTTCCTATGACTTATTCAGCTATAGAGGAGCTACAAATAATTTTCCCCTTAATATTGTAAAGTATTTCCTTTCAACCTGTGGAAGCTATGAGACATGCATGCAGTCTTTGAGGGGAAAATATCACGTCACCACCCATAGTAAAGTTTTCTTGAATATTAAATGCACAAAGAGGAAGAGCTATGGTTCAAAGAGTATAGTTTCCACCAAGGCATCTTTGAGGGCGTGGGCTTGTGCAAATGACAAAACATGGCACCAAACGAAGACGAACAGAAGATATAGGTGAACGTGGAGTATGCAAGGACTAAGATTGCGTGTAGGTGCGCTTGGAATGGGCGGGGATGTATCGAGTAGACGGAGATGTTTGAAGCATGCGAGAAGTAGTGGGAGTACAAAGGCATGAGAATAAGCTGAAAGTGTCCAGAAACTCTACAGGTACAGATCGGTTTATGGTACAGATTCTGTTTGTGTGTAGGATATGAATTCTAGTAACGAAGATTAAAATCATAAGTTTGCCATAAAAGCGTACTGGATATTCAAATGAATAAGTATGAATTACACATATTTACACAAATCAGTTACACATACGTATATGCAATTACTTGACACGGTCAGGACGTAGTAATTTCAAACTGAGAGAATTTCTCAATCACCCATTCCAAGACAAATATGGACTACATTCTAGCATTAAGGAACACTGGATGCCTGCATTATTGGCATCAAGCCATTTCTGTCTCCTGTATAAATGACTCGAACGCCCATATGCTTGAAGGAGATTCCGGGGGAACATTGCATACAGAGACGGTCTCGTGGCACCAGAAGCAGTCAGTCAGTCCAGTTCAGTGACATTTGCGTTAAGAATAAGTATAAGATATGCGAGGCTGAACCTCGGCTGGGCTATGTCTATGAAGGGAGCCCACTTTGTGCCAACTAATGCCGACTCGATTAGAGTGTGTCAGCTGGTGCTGGCTCGACTGAGCTTAGTTCTTACTTACCGTGGTGCCCAGCCAAAACAGTAACCTCCAGTAACTTCTCGCGCCTGGGCGGGGACCCTCGCATGAGAGGCCGACAAGCTACCACTGTACTATCTATGTTTTTTGAGTCATCTGTTACTATCAGCAATACCTCGTCCATCATCCGCCTTTTCTTTGAGGTGAGCATTGCTAAGTCATTATCATATCCATGTATTTCAACCAGTGGTAAGAAAAAAAACAGTTATATTCTTAGCATGGGTGTCTTTCAACCAGCCTCCTGCTTCCCTACGTATGTGAGGAAACAGAACAAAGGAATAAACAAATAAACAATCCACCTGGGGAGCGAGATAAACAGTCGAGGCTTTCGATCTCTAACATTTGTGGTTTCTCTTCACAGTGATCCCCATAGGACGAGCGGAACTTTGCTAGACGCTGTATTGAACTTTGAGTAATTGGGTCTCTTGATACGCGTTTTGAATACACAGAACAAAATGACACACTTCGAAATAGGGACATACTTGTGTCATTGTGAAATCCATTTCATTGTGTATTACTTTTCTTTAGTTATTTTCCTATCACTCCAGAGGAGAAAAATAGTTAAATACATAAAATAATTGATTTCAGCAAATTTATTTCTAAAGTTGGAAATGAAGCCAACAACACATATCCGGTATTTGGCTGGTCTCTGTAACACGCCTCTATCCACATATGTTCTTGCTACAGTTTCGGGTGCCGTACTTGTAAGTAAAGGCACATAGTGATGATATATGGCTTCCCAGCTGCGCGCTGCGTGTCTTTGTCTTCGTCTTCTGTGTCGTGACTGGTTCGCCTTTATATCTTTTCTCACCGCAGTCGTCTTAGCTCTCGCATAAATTTTCTCATTAGGCACCAAGCTAGCGCGGGAGAAAGACGGCTGGATGAGAATGGAACATGCAAAATTTTGTATGATTTTTACGAACAAATCTATGCATATTGTCTTATGAACTGTTTAATGATTTTACATCGCCAACACCTGATCCACAAAATATCGTATTTCCGTTTGGAATTACCAGGCTGTTACCTATTATCGATATATACAACATAAATTTCTCAATGCAAAACCCTGCCAATTCTACAATTCTATTGCAAACACTTGTCTCGTGCAAAATCCAGAAACACCTGGAAAGGACAGAAACTCTCCTTCGCGCCGCAGGTAAAATGTAAAAAAAGTGTCTGTACATTTTCCAGGTCCCTTTGTGGTGCTACACAGAAAACGGGAATGTGAAACTTATGCAAATACTCAAGAAGTCATGAATATTGGGTTGCGGTTTTAAGCTCCCTTCCTAGGCGGAATAAATTCCCAATTATACTACAATTCTGAGAGCGGAGAATGTCATACGATGGCCCGTGATCCTCCATTTGTTTGTCGCTGTCCAGCTTACGAGCGAAAGCCAACCATCTTTCAGGACTAAACATGATTGATGATAACCACCGTATTAATAATAATAATCATGATAATGATGATGTTAATATAAATGATGTCGATAATGATGATGATGATGATGATGGTGATGGTGATGATGGTGATGGTGATGGTGATGGTGATGGTGATGGTGATGATGATGGTGATGGTGATGGTGATGGTGATGGTGATGATGATGGTGATGGTGATGGTGATGGTGATGATGGTGATGGTGATGGTGATGATGGTGATGGTGATGGTGATGGTGATGATGATGATGGTTTTGTCTTTACCGGGATCTATAGCTCCGTGAAAGGTATGGCAGTAATTAAGGGCAAGCAAGAGAAAACTGAGGGGAAGAATGAGATTGAGAAGAAAAAGAGAGATCTTAGCTGATTAAGATCACACTAACATTAAGAGTCACTAATACGCTCTTGTGTATGAGCTCGAGCGTGACCCGACCCTCTCTCAGGTTAAGCTAATGACTTTAGAGACCAACGCACATGAAAGGAAAACAAAATATTTTGAGAAGTCTCCGGGGAGGCACAGGATGGTAACGACAGCGCCAACGCGACTCCCTCGAGTGCAGGGGGGGGGGGACTAAGCACGAAAAGAAACAAGTTCGTGCGGCTATCGAGAACTAGAGACTAATTATGTCCTGTCAGGGCACATTAGTTACCCGACGTGGCTTTGCACTGCCTCATAAATGACATTGGCTTCAATGTAAATCTTTGGTTTGTTAAGCAGGTTATCCACGACATCATTCATCAATCTTATTTCAATGAATCCTTTAGCTCTGATTTTTTTTAGAGAGGCGGGGGACGGGCGGGCAGAGAAGAGAAGAGAAGAGAAGAGAAGAGAAGAGAAGAAAGAAAGAAACGGAAGACTGAGGAAAGAGCGAGTGGGAAAGGCTGAGGGAAGGGAGGGGCGAGGAGGGGAAAGAGCGAGGAGGCTGATGTATAGCCCTATTATCGCGCAGAAAGCACGGCACAGGACAGCCCCTCTCCTCCCCCCGTCTCCTGCTCCTCCCTCTCTCCACGAGGGGCCAAGACGGGCACGTGATGGCGGGCGGAGTCGCCAGATGGCGGAGGGG
>NC_051387.1:31637803-31640303 GCF_015228065.2 Penaeus monodon | reverse complement strand
ACGCCGGAAATCTACAGACATCATGAAAAGACTCTTTTGATGCTCCAAGAGTCTATAATTAATTTCCCGAAAAGTTACTGATGATTAGAACGGATCACGGCCTTGCGTTCTATAAATAGGCAACTTGACGTCGATGTCCAAAAAATATGGCTTGCCGAAAGCCAAGCTGCGCGAAGCTGCCGGCAGGGATGGTGAGATGATGGTGGTGGATGGGAGATCAGTTGCCAGTGATACTACTCTTATTATTACTAATTTATCCTTATTTTGTTCGTGTTATTATCATTGTTACTATTATCACTATTATTATTATTATTATCATTATTATTACTATTATTGCCAATATGTTATTATTATTATGGTGATGACGATGATGATGATGATTATCATCTTTATTATTTTTGTTTTTATATAATAATAATAATATTAATTATAATAATAATAATAATAGTAATAATAATAATAATAATAATAATTATCATTATTATTATTATCATTATTATTATCATTATTGTTATTGTTACTATTGTTGTTATTATTACTATTATTTTTATCTTTTATTATTATCATCGGCATTATCACTATCATTATTATTATCATTATGATAATAATAATAATAATAATAATAATAATAATAATAATAATAATAATAATAATAATAATAATAATAATAATAGAATAAGAATAATTATGATGATAATGATAATAATGATAATAATAATTATTATTATTATAATCATCATTATTGCTATTACTACTACTATTAATGTTATTACTGATATAACTGTTATCATCATCCTTTATTATTGATAATATTATTGTTATTATCATCATTATCATTACTATCGGGACTCGTGGAAATTCTACGGGACAAAATGAAAACAAGTGTTACATTTCCCTCCTCTCTCTCTCTCTCACCGCTCGCGTCCTACTCCTTCCCCCCCCCCCCCCTTCCTCTCCCTCTGCCTTCCATTTCTCACTCTGCCATCTCCTCTCACTCCCAAATCTTCCTTAAATTCACTCATTCTTTTCCATTTGTCTCCTCCCACATCCCTCCGCTTCCTCTTTCACTTCTTCGCTCTCTCACCCCCCTCCCCTCATCACCCTTTCTGTCTAAGCCCCTCTCCACCCCTTCCCCATTCCGTTTTCCTTTTGACGTGCCCTGCGTTTCCCCTTCCCCATTTCCCTTTTCTCTATGAGCGCACTTTCCCTCTCTTCCCCCGTTCCTTTCTCAGTCCTCTTCCCCTCCCTTCTTTCCTCTTTATATCCTCTTTCCTATCCACCTCCTTCCTTTCTCCCTTTCCCTCCTTTCTTCACTTTGAACCTACCTCACCGGATAGTGGCGTACATAATAAATGAACATAAATCTACGGCTTAACATCTTGAATGGTATTTGTTCAGTACGCGATCCGGTAATGATAATAATAATAATAATGACGATAATAAAGATAGTAATTATTATTAGTATAATATAAAATATAATATAATATATTAATATAATTTTATTAATAATAATATATAATAATTAAAAATAATAATTAAATTTTTATTATCAATGCTATTATTATTATCACTATTGTTTTTATTATTGTTATCACAATTATTATTATTATTATTATTTTTATTATTATTATTATTATTATTATTATATTATTTATTATTATTATTATTATTATTATTTTATTAATTTTATTTTATTATTATTTTATACATTATTTTGTTATCATTATCATTATTACTCTATTATTAATTATATTGTTATTATCATTATTATTCATTATTATTACATTATATATTATTCATTGTTAATATATTATATTATTATTATAATATTATATATATATATTATTATTATTGTATTATAATTATTATTATTTTTATTATCATTATTTGCTGTTGTTGTTATTATTATTATTATTTTCTATTTTATAAATTATCATTAATTTATATATCATTATCATATCATTATATATTTTATTATATCTATGTATTATCATTATATTATATTATTATCATTAATTACTTTATATTATTATTATCATAATAATTATTATATAATAATATATCATTGTATTGTTTATTATTATTATCGTCATTTTATATTATATTGTTTTATTAATTATATTAGTATTTTATTTTATTAATAGTATTGATTATTATAATATTATTTTTTGTTATTATTTTTTTATATCATTATGATGCTATATGATATAATGATAATTATATTATTATCGTATTATATTATATATTATTATATTATGTGTATTTTATAATAATAATTTATATATATGATTATCGTTATTATTATATTATCGATGATTATTATATGAGTATATATAATGTATATAATAATATATGATAATAATAATAATGATATAATTAATAATAATCATAATGATATATAATAATTAATAAGTATAATATAATATATATATAATATAATTAGTAAATAATTATATGCTATGATCATATAATACGTGAAAAAAAAAATAATAAGAATAAA
>NC_051387.1:31627803-31632803 GCF_015228065.2 Penaeus monodon | reverse complement strand
AGGGGAGGCAGGGTGACGGGAGGCAGGGAGACGGGGGCAGGGTGAAGGGAGGCAGGGAGACGGGGGCAGGGTGAGGGAGGCAGGGAGACGGGGGCAGGGTGAGGGGAGGCAGGGAGACGGGGGCAGGGTGAGGGGAGGCAGGGTGAGGGGAGGCAGGGAGACGGGGGCAGGGTGAGGGGAGGCAGGGTGAGGGGAGGCAGGGAGACGGGGGCAGGGTGAGGGGAGGCAGGGAGACGGGGTTAGGGTGAAGGGAGGCAGGGAGACGGGGGCAGGGTGAGGAGAGGCAGGGTGAAGGGAGGCAGGGAGACGGGGGCAGGGTGAAGGGAGGCAGAGAGACGGGGGCAGGGTGAGGGGAGGCAGGGAGACGGGGGCAGGGTGAGGGGAGGCAGGGTGAGGGGAGGCAGGGAGACGGGTGGCAGGGTGAGGGGAGGCAAGGAGACGGGGGCAGGGTGAGGGGAGGCAGGGAGAAGGGGGCAGGGTGAGGGGAGGCAAGGAGACGGGGGCAGGGTGAGGGGAGGCAGGGTGAGGGGAGGCAGGGAGACGGGGGCAGGGTGAGGGGAGGCAAGGAGACGGGGCAGGGTGAGGGGAGGCAGGGTGAGGGGAGGCAGGGTGAAGGGAGGCAGGGTGAAGGGAGGCAGGGAGACGGGGGCAGGGTGAGGGGAGGCAAGGAGACGGGGCAGGGTGAGGGGAGGCAGGGAGACGGGGGCAGGGTGAGGGGAGGCAGGGAGACGGGGGCAGGGTGAAGGGAGGCAGGGTGAAGGGAGGCAGGGTGAAGGGAGGCAGGGTGAAGGGAGGACCAGAGGACTGCCATGGCGGAGGAAAAGGAGAGAACAAAGAAGGTGATGACGGTACGAATAGGGAGAAGGCCAAGAGGAAACCGAAAAGAAGGGAAAATCGGAGAAAGAAAAGGAGGAGATCGCGCGCGGGGAGGAGAGGGGAAGGCAGGGAAAAAGCGGGCGAGGAGCGACAGGGATGGGAAGCGGCGGTTCAGAGGGACAGGAAGGAAAAGGGGAAATGCGTAACTAGAAGAGCAATAAGGGCAATAAGAGGTCGGATAAATGAAATGGAAGGGATGGAAGAGGACGAACGCAAAAATGGGCAAGGACAGGACAGGGGCAAGGAAGTACGAGAGCGCGAAAGAATGAGAGGGGAAAGCGAGGGGAAAGCAGGGGAAGGCCGAGGCAGCAAGGAAACCGGAGGGGGAGCAAGCTGAAGAGAAGCGCCGTTCTGGTATGGCGGTATTATTGGCTAAAAATAGAGGGATCCGTTTTAAAAAGGGAGCGTAGCCTTTGTTCGGAATTATATTTCGAAACGGGTGTGACATAAGCGAGGGAGAACGCGAGAGTTGCGAGGGAGGGAGCGTGAATAAAATAAGGAGCAGGTGTGAGCGCCGCAGGGGAAAGGGCGAGTACTTCAAAGGGAAAGGGAGCTTCGGCCTGCAGGGAGAAAGCGTGAGGCACAACAGTAAACGCAGAGATGTTGCAGCAAGATGGAAGTGCCATTCATGCAACATTTCGATGACATTTCCCTCGTCCCTGATGCTTCTTGTATGTCCATTTCACGCAAGCCACATGAAAATAAAGTGAGTTGTCATGAGGGAGGAAAATATGAGCAGAACGGAGAGCGAAGAGCGAGGCCCATGAGGTTATAGCAAACAACACAGCGAAAGTGGAAGCCATGCTGAACTCGAGAGCCAATAACATGTCATCGGTTCATCGAGACTCAGCTCAACTTGTGATCGTCATTCATACAAAGAAAATTTGTCATTAAGCCTTCGAGAGGACGGAAAGTTTTGATGAAAAGACTTTCTGTTCGTCTGTTTATCATTGCCGGGATGGTAATAGCGACTTCAGAACGTTAAAATGGTAATTGTCAAGATGGTGAATGGGGAATCCTGACGGCGAAGGAAGACTACCGGGGAATGCGAGGACGGCAGTGAGATGGCGAAGTCGAAGTTTATCGACGGCGCAGGGAAGGCGACCCGGATCCTGGAAGAGGCACTAGACCGGTGATATCTGAACGTGATAGGTGTCAGTAGCGAGAGGAAGTGGAACAACACATAACACTGATAAAGCAGGAGCTAGCCAAACAGGACTCGAGTTCGCAATAGAGAGGAGGCGGCTGGGGGGGGGGTCCACTACGAGAGCTCAGTGATTGGGGAATGGCAAGTGGAGTGGAGATGGAATGGGCGGCGCGGGGCAGAGCGATAAGAGGGAAGCCGAATTCGCGACGTAACGACGGCGATTGCGAGGAGATATGACAAGATGAAATAAAGCAAACAGGAAAAGGCGAAGTGGAAGAAAAGGGAAAGTGAAGGACGCCAAACGAATGGGCAGTCCCAAAAATAGCGGGGTTAAACATGAGGAAAATGATTCCGATATCAGGAGGAGAATAATGATGGAAGCCCACTCGGCCCCAAACTGATGACGGAGCAGGCAGGGGACACAAAAGCCACAGCCAAGCATTACTGTCAGTTTCCTGAGCTTATGCGGCTACAAGAGAACCAAATTTACTCAAGGCAAGTCAACAAAAGAGTAAGTAATTCCAAAATCTCAGTGAAAGACTTATGATCCCACGTCGACAAATTTCTCAGAAATTTCCATCAGATTTAGTCCTATTCATTTGGATCTCGGCGAATCCTTAGAAAATTTCAGGCGGAAGTAAGAGAATATATACAATATATTTTCAGGACAAGAAATCCAATTACTTAAACATTCGCATTTCTGCAGATCACTTATGAAACATTTGCTTCTTAAGACACACATTTGGGTTAGCATAACATTTTAAGTTGAAGTTCGCAGAACACTTTTCACGGTGTCATGGAAATCAGTTCAGTTAGTATTTATACATATATGATATCTAACTGACCATTAAAAAACAACCATAGTATTGTAAAACCATTACAATTGTAAAGAATACCATTGTCTCTGTTAAACACATCAGGATATTTTATAGATTTCCTCTCTCTTACATCTTTTTTCTTCAAATAAACGAAGAAGTGCCATTGTAAATGAGCGAATACAGTAGTAAACGGAGAAAAGAGTGAAAACGGATGAATAGACATAACTAAAGCATCATTATACAAATACCTCTTATCCATCAGATTAAAGCGTCTGCCTACACTGAATGTCTCCACTTAAGGAACTTCCCTGCGCCTCGAAATAGGTATGAGCGTTTGCGAAGTCCACTTTTTTTTCTAAATCTTGAAACTTTTAACTTTTTTCAAACCGGCCATCACTGTCCAGGCTCGTTCTTGCTCTTGCTGGAGATTCGCAGGAACGGAGCGGGCCCTGGAGGGGTGCTCAGATTTGCCCACCGCGCCGATATTTGCCTTCAGGCATTGGCTGCAGGAGGAACAGCGGTCCTATACTCTTTGGCCCAAGAGAAGAAGTCACGGGAGGCAGTGGAAAGGGAAAGGGAAGTACTAATAGCTAGGGAAAAGCGGCAAAGACCTGTGGGAAAGAGGGTTGTTTCTGTCTTCCTCGAGCTCACTTGTCCCAATTGGGCGAATCTTCGACGCTGGTGCCGTCGTAAGGCGGGCCACCGCACGGGCCAAATGCTGCAATGCGCTCAGATCTAGAAATTCCCCTGGCTTATATGCAAGCCAAGGACGCCAGCTTAACTTAGTCATCTTACTGCGCAATTCCTAAGCCTCTCTATCGACTGTTAGTAGTTTTTAAAGGTTACCAGGCACTCTGAAAAGGATTCACTAAGGCTTTGGAGCTTCCCAGTAAACCTAACTATCCTATGCTCTCTTGCAAAGTGGCTTACATAGAAACCACACATACACACATTCACACGCACACAATTGCGTGCACGCTTGTGCACACACATATACTCTGATGAGTGTCTACACACCAGCACTTCCACCAAGTTTGTTTAGGAAGTAATTAGAAAGTTGTTTTGCTTTAGTTGTAGTGTTTAGTGTTGTGAACTTTCACCAGAGGTGTCTCAGCTGCTTTAGGCAAGTGTGCGTTAAACTTCAAAAGGTGTTCCATCTTTTAAAATACTTTCAGCTCCATTCTCTCTGAATGAAGATATACGAGCACTGTCGTTCGGAGGAGAGGGATGGCGGAGGGGAAGTCCGTGATAATTGTGGGTGAGGCTTCGCAGCGAGCGCGGAGATGAGGTCGCGGCGGGAGCTCGGTCGATGGGAGAGCCAGGTGACATCGGGAGAGGAAGAGGAAAAACACGCTTTAAAAGCTCCGTAAGCTTTGGCCGAGAGCACTTATGACCGCTACTGAATCTGAGTAATACAGGATGGCCACTGGTCAGTCATGATTAATTCAGAGCGTTTTTGTTCCCTGTAGCCTTAGAGAAGTGCTAGAGTGTGCACGATAAGGCGTGTTTTCCTCTGGTGCTATTCCTCCCGTGGTTCTAGATTTGGAATAAAGTATTTTGACCAAATAATGTATGTGAAAAGAACAATCTTTTGTGAATACAGCAAATGATACTTCACATAATGTGCATAGCTATCATTAGGATATCACCACAATCTACCGTAATACCCATAATGAATTCTTCTATGATTATCTTTCTTTTTCGAAGATCAATGTTGATCGTTTACCTATGATCATCAACAAAAAAAAAAGCGACACAGAAATGACATAATACATTCTACATGAGTACGCCCTTAAGCGCACAGCTCCATTTCCCTAGATATATGCAAAGCCTAACTGAATAAGAGGCAGCGGGGCAGCGTCAGGGCGCAGGGATCAGGGCGAAGGAGGCGAGGCAGACCTGACAGGAAGGTCGGTCGGCTGCTACGGGTAAGTGACACGAGACTGACAGGCTTCATGTCCTCCTGCGCTGTAACGGAACTCGGATAGAGGAAAGGCTGATACATGGAGGTATTGAGACAGGTGGAGCAACAACAGGTGGGCAGAAAGTCATTACCTCTTATGACAAGGGGCGGCGCAGGGGAGGGAGGGAGGTCGCCATGACACGAATCAGAAGAGAATAATATTTGCTCTTTATTTTCTGTGTAAAGAAAATAACGA
>NC_051387.1:31575303-31580303 GCF_015228065.2 Penaeus monodon | reverse complement strand
CTAGGTAGGCAATCGAGGTGAAGTTACTTGCCGAAGGAACTTCATCGTATCTAGGTTCGATTTACCTAAAATTATGTAAATAAGTGCAAGTGCTCACATACGCGCGCGGGCGATGCGTGTGTGAATGGATGCACTCACGCACTCGCATGCGGCAATTGGTGTGTACACTTGCACTGATTTTATACATATTTATACATGTATGTATACACACACACACACACACACACACACACACACACACACACACACACACACACACACACACACACACACACACACACACACACAACAAAATATATATATATATATATATATATATATATATATATATATATATATATATATATATATATATTTATATATATGTATGTATATGTACAACATACATACATACATACATACATACATACATACATACATACATGCATACATACATACATACATACATGCATACAGTATAGACACATGTGTGTGTGTATATATATATATATATATATATATATATATATATATATATATATATATATATATATATATATATATATATATATATTACACACACACACACACACACACACACACACACACACACACACACACATATACACACTTGTATATATAGAGAGCGAGAGAGAGAGATATATGGCATAGTCTTATCCTTGATAATAATATAATTTATGGAAAAGGTTATTACCTCTCGCTCGAAACCGTTGTTAATTACGATGATATTAAACAATTAAAATAGGATGTCACTAACTTGATAATCGTAAATTCATTTTTTACAATCTAATTGGAAGTTTAATTAGTATTAGATGCTAATGCATTATTGCGCATTAACGTGTATGGTTAGGGTTTGTTTGGCAAACAAGAGCCACTCGCTTGTTAAGTGCACATTGCCATACAACGTTTGGTTTTCGAACAAAACCCCCGCAGCTGGGTAATGTTTCGTATTCTGCAGTATCTGTATGAATAATAAACTCACCTCCCTGAATTAAATACTAGATATTTATGGCGATTTGAACCACAATCACGAGTCCAATATGAACAACATGCATGTGATTTTTTTCTGTTATACACACACAAATTCCTTTTATTTTCCCCACAAAATATATTTGACCAAAACCTATGAGGCAAACTTGCACACCTTTATATTTAGTTTTTTTTCCCATCGTCGGGTTGGGGTAGACTTGTTAATAGCTTACACCAAAATGCCACGAATTTCGCAATTATTTATCCTTTTACTACTAGCAGCATTATTGATAATATTGACCATCTAATAATACCCTCGTCTTTTCCAACTCTTTGGAATCCGGAGACGACATTGTAAATCTTGCAATATTTTGTGTATGTTTTTTTCTTTTGTTTTTTTCTCCTGTCAGAATCTAGTTTAATTCAGAAACTGTCGGTTATATTTGTTTATTTGCTCTTATCGTTCCCGTATTTCTAGCTGATCTCTATAGAAAAGGAAAAATCTTGCCTTTACGAACATTTTTTTCCGCAGCAGCAAAGATTTCCTAATCAAGTTCATTTACCGAAGGCTCCCATGCAGCCCTCAAATCTCGGACTTTTTAATTAAAAGCTTTGCCAATACTACATAATTACTCTATCCAGACGAAATTACGTAAAACGCATACTATGGTAGGCATAATATTCACGAATAATTCGCGCTCTCCCACAATCCCATAAAACTTTATCAGTTTGCAAGGAAAATGTATTTGTTACGATGCATTTTGCATTCCGATTGCATCGTTCTTCAGCTCTCATCACTCCGTTCCGAACAAAGGACTCGCTCAAACGTTTCCATATGTTTAGCTATCTGTTTATTCTTCTATGTATTTGCTTAGTACATATTTTTTTTGTTAGTTTATTTATTTATGCCTTCTTCCTTAATCATCTATTAATACATTTGTGAAATATTTACCTTTGTATCCATTCATACTCTGTATTTATTTCACTCCCGCATGCTCGCCAGTCCCTCCTTGGATGTACAATTTCTGGTTTGCGTGCGACTCTCACAACTCACCGCGACGAGTAATGGAAATTTGACTGGACAACAGAATTTCATATGCAATTGCGGAATATACTTGGAATTAGTCCGACATTGTGCCATACATGTTGTATTAAAATAATGTGAGGGAGAATTACCTCCGCGGTCTTTTTGGCACCATTGTCATTCCAGGTGAACATCATTATCAGGAAATTTCATTTGCTTTTTGGTAGTGTACCTTTCTGCCAAAAGTGTTCCTGCCTTTCGCGTCGCCAGCATAAAAGAAAAGGGCAAAACCTTTTAAGTGGTTTTATTCAAAAATGGCTTTAGTTCGATGTAAATTTCGTCTGCAGAGAAACCACTTTAGCATATAGAATCGCGAATGAGAGCAATGATCTACGCTTGATTTGGAGCTCGAAAGGTCACCGAGTACACCTAATCGCCCAGGGAAAGCTCGATTATTCGAAGGTCTGGTCTTCACTGCATCTTCAAAATTCCCCCGAGACCCATGTTTTCTCTCACGACCTCCCTGTAGGCCAATGTGGCTTTTCTCACGACCTTTCTGCACGTCGTCAAGGTCCCACGAGATGATGTTGAAAGAAGCCACTCAACACATTTTGTTACGTTTTCATATGGT
The DNA here is from genome assembly GCF_015228065.2 of Penaeus monodon. Lineage (NCBI taxonomy): Eukaryota > Metazoa > Arthropoda > Malacostraca > Decapoda > Penaeidae > Penaeus > Penaeus monodon. The sequence continues at coordinate 31,577,679 of NC_051387.1, read as the reverse complement.
CAGTGAAGGGGAGCAGAGGTCGGAAATTGACAATACTCGAACGGGAGCAAGAGGGAAACAATTCAAGACCAAAGACAGCCTCTGATAAAGAAAGACAGTTGGAAGAGACTCAAAACAAACTGGGTCCCGCCAGGGGAGATCGGCGAGGCGTCAGAGGTGCGTCAGGCAGGTGATGTCAGACGGTTCTCGCTGCTTTGTGGTTGGAGATGATTTGCCAACTTGGGGAGGGAAACGCCCTTCCACGTTTTCCCACATTCCAAGAATAATGACCTCAGAATCAATCGGCAAAAGCGCGATGGAAAACCAATTTGCTGCGTATGTTCTTAGCCCCTTGGGTGGGAGTGCCCATGTTCCTTTGTGCTGCTCGCATTTATTTTAGGATGTTCGTTTGTGTGTGTGCTTATGTTTGTGTGTGTTTATGCGTGTGTGTGTGTGTGTGTGTGTGTGTGTGTGTGTGTGTGTGTGTGTGTGTGTGTGTGTGTGTGTGTGTGTGTGTGTGTGTGTGTGTTGTGTGTGTGTGTGTGCGTGTGCGTGCGCCGCGTGTGTCAGCTTCTGTTTACGCGGGACTTTATTTCCACGATAAAACACACATCGGGTGCGTTCCATGGAATCCACACGGATGGCGAACCAGTAATCGATTCCCTTCGCAAGGAAGCCACGAGCTCTAAAAGCGGCGAGGAGAGCGATGCCGCGGACTTTCATCCTAACTTTCGGTCGAGCTGCTTTGCGAACCTTTGCTTGTTTTCGGGAGGAATAACCGCAAAATGAAAGGAGCAGAACAAGGTAGAAAGAACGACATTAAAAGTGAGAGACGACGGATATAATGAGAAAGTAAAAACTCCAAAAAAAGATAACTACAAATTACATACATGTAGAGTCATCCACTTGCAATAACCCGAAGCTTCGTTCTCACGCTGGCAATATAAGCTTTCATTATAGAAATCACCCAATTTCTCTTTTTCTGTGACTATGCAGTCTTTCTTTTCGGCTACCATTGATCCCCATTCACAAATCACATATTTTTTATTTATTTTCCCCTCCCTGTTCACCTTCCTTCATATTCTTTCATCATCCATTTTCTGTGTTTAACTGCATTCCCTATGTGTGCCTAAAACCTATTTTCTGTGTTATTTAATTATGCTTCATTATTAGTGTATAGTTCAATAGTGATCATTGGACTTTATACAAGTGCAAAGTGATGCTTCATTAAACAACACATCCTTGGCAAAGGATTTTGATAACGATTTTTTTATATTTTATATGTATTTTTTTTTATAGCTTAACTACATCGTTTGCAGATTTTTTTTTAGCAGGAATGATAACTACGCTTACTGGGAATATTAGGGTAATGAATGGACAAGGTTAAGGATAATCCAATAGCTATTACGTCCACCTAACAGCTGTGCAAAACAAACGATAAGTGTAATTGAGAAAATGTTAGCTTACACGTCGCAGACACTCCCAGGAATTACCAAGATTAGATATCATTTACTGAAACAATATCTCGTTAGCAGGCCGTGAAAGACACATTAGCATTCAGACTCACCTATCGTGGTAATGACAGTGAGCGAGTAGAGGAAGGAGCCCGCGAAGGTCCACTGGTAAGAGGCGTGGGCGGTGGTGGGCGCGGGCTGCGGCGACGGCTCGTCCTCGTGCAGTCTGGTGATGAGCTTCTCGCTGAATTTGATGAGCTCCTGTTCGGCCACCCTGGTCCAGTTCTCGCGGTAAAGGATATTCAGGGATTCCGTTATTGTCCACAGGCGCTCCACCGTTTCGTGGCGAAGACCTCGAGCGTGCTGCCGCAGGGAATCCATCACGGCGGACTCCCGGGGGGGCGGAGGCCTCTGCTCGATCTGGAGGGCCATGTCGCCACCCTCGATTGTGGTGAACACGAACGCGCCGGCAATAGTGTAGAGGAGCACCAGAACACACACGCCCACGTTGGAGCAAAGCATGGCAGCGAGGCGGGAGCAGCAGAGGGAGCACCGACCCAGCGACCGCGAGGACCGCTGGTTGTATTGCAGCGGCGCCAGGTCCCCCCCGCTCCGGTGGGGCTCCATGGCGGTGGTGAGGAGGTGCGGAGGCTACGCGGGACGCTACTCTAAAACAGCTCAAGTGAGAGGAATGCACGTGCTACAGCGGGACCCGGGCGGCACCATGGCGGCCGGAGATCCTCGCTCTACCTTCCATCCTCCGCCTCCTCACCTCCTGCCTGGCATCACAAGGGAGGCACACCGGGAGGCACGCTGCTTGCGCTACACCAGGAGGCTCTCTGCTCTCACCACTATGGGGGGCACTTTGCTCTCACCTCTCTTTGCCTCACTTCTGGGTCAGTGAGAATCCGATGGGATCCTTCATACACTAAATTCTGAGATA
>NC_051387.1:31555303-31562803 GCF_015228065.2 Penaeus monodon | reverse complement strand
AGGGATGACAGCAGGTGGCAGAAGTAACCGTCACGCCGGCTGACCAAGGCGGTATAAATGTGCTTGGACTTCTAAAGGAAATGAAAGCTCTGAAAGAAGAAAACAATAACTTAATTAATGAAATAACGACGCTGAGACAGTACATAGAAAAAAATAAAAGTGACTGTTATTGTCGTGATGCTAGTGTCACCTTTAGAGCTAAAAGAACGAGCGGGGAGAATCGATGTCAGATCCCCCAGTGCTGATAACCAAAGTGGGCAAATCAGCGCTGACAGCAGCCATGAACGCAACAATCCCCCCAGGTGCATCTGGCACAGCAACCGAAGGGACTGTTCTCAGAAGTGGAACGGAGCTAAGACCGAATGTTTGAAATGGTTAAAAGTACTTTTAAGTTTACGACTACCATTTGTAATGAAATCTTTAATTACGAAGTTACATGTTTCTTATGTGAATCTATAATTCGTGATATTAGAGAATATAACAGCATGAAGTACAGATTACCAAATAAAACACTATTCACATACGAAAAAACGCACAATCAAATTAATCATCATGGAATATGCGTAGTATTAAGCCTATGCCGAATAACCTAGAGTTTTACATCCGTAAATATAAAATTGATGTTATTTGCGTGCAAGAACCTTTTGCTGCTGCTTCTAAGATGAAAATAGCACCTGCACTTAAGGGATATTATTCATATGTGAATACAGCTATGACTGGATTGTTGACATATGTGAAGGTAACACTGCCACATAAATTAGTTCAAAAAATCCGGAAACACTGATGTTCAATTTAATCAATTAGAAATCTAGACTGCCTCTGGGTATTTTTCACTGTATAATGTATATGCCAGATACTCTAAATTTCTGGCTAGCTCTCTCCCCAATTTTCACAACCAAGGTACGTTTTGCATGGGTGACTTCAATGCAAGACGGCCACACTTTGGAGACAAGCAACGTAATAGTAATGGGGAAGAATTCAAGCATTTCATGAATAGTAGATCACTGATAGTATGTGACTCATTTTGGGAGGTGGCAGGTTAGATTACGTATTTGGAAAAAATTAAAATCATGGTAAAGCCTGTATTTCACTGGTATGAGAGTCAGTTAGTGACCACTTTGCAATCCGAACAAACTATACTGTAGTCAGCGCCTCAGCCCCTAAAGCCCCTAGGCTCATAATAATCTCACCGGACCCGGAGCATCACTTCAAGACACGGGTCTAACACCATGAAATAACAACCGTTGAAAATTTTTCTCAGGATTTAATCAAAGTTGTCACTGACTACTATAACACATGGGTCTGTTCACGAAAACTCTCGAAGAAAAACAGGCCGCAGGCCCCCCCATGCACCGAAGTGGATCAATGACCCAATTCTGGCCAAGGAACATAAACGAGTTCAGGAGGTTGCTAATTGTTGTAAAGATAATAAGACGATAGATAATCTTTTGCAGTTTCTTAAAGCGAACAAGGAATTCAGATAATTAAAAACTCAGATTCGTAGTAAACACTGGGAACAGTTCTTGCAAAGTATCAATAGTCAAACTTCTGTGGCTGACGTATGGAGAAAAAACTAATAGACTGACACTGCAGTTTCACAGTTCACAAGAACAGGCTAATATGCCGATAGAGCAGTGGGCCAGGAATTCTCTACTAAACCCACTTCCACAACGGACAAAAGATCAACTCAACAAGTCGAAAATAGATTACTCATACATTACACTACTGAGTAATGCCCTTCTGAAAGGTAAGGCAACCGCCCCTGGCGAGGATGGCATTGCTTACAGTGTCCTTCGCCACAATGCTCAGGTACCAAGTAACCCACCCTTAAACTTGCATAGACCCTGTATAGAATCCTCCCAAGCTCCTGGACTAAAAGCTTAATTTTTCCTAAACCTAAACCCAATACTGTCAAATACAGGTCCATTTCCTTGACCTTCTGTCTGTGCAAAGAACTTGAAAGAATAACTTTGAACAGGCTTATGTATCGCATAAATGCTAAGTTATCCCCCAGACGTATGGATTTCAACCAGGGCGTAGCAGTCAGCACTGTTTAGCAGAGTACTTAACAAACACAAACCCAGACATGCAAACCGTATTTCTTGATCTTAAATCTGCCTTTGATATTACAAACAGAGAAACCATAGTAGAGCAACTAGCTAGCTTTAGTATTTAGGGAAAACTGTTAACATGGATTCAAATGTATCTATCGAATCGATCAGCTCAGGTTCTCTTCAGGGGCATTAAGCTTACTCTACAAAAGTATTTGAGTTCGGCACACCTCAGGGAGGCGTACTTAGTCCCATGCTATTTAATATCCTAATGCATAAATTACTAGGCGATATACCACTTGAGGGCAATGACTCCATTATTTGCTATGCCGATGATATTTGCATTAAATGCAAGAGATTCTAGATATACTTTCAGCAAGGGCTGTTGAGTGTGGCTTGATAATCTCGACTGAAAAAACAAACAAACAAAAAACAATGCACTTAACCCAGAGACAATCCCTTCATATAAAAGAAATTGAGCTAGATCTCTGCCACCAGGACAAATACCTCGGGGTGGTTGTCATAATAATGCCATAACCTAATATTCAAGTGTAATATCATTATTTATGTTATGACCATACATCAAATGTACCACAGCTTGTCCGTTCCCGTGCAGTTAGTCAGGGTGGTAAATAAATGACTAAACTAAAATAAACTTTGGCATAACCATTATATGTTATGCTGATAACATATGTGTTAGAGCATCATCACAAGAGAGTATGTAAATATTGCTCGACAAACACACACCAAGGGCTCACGAGTGTAGATTAGTCATTTCCGGTGAAAAAAGCAATGGCTCTCAACCCATGTATCATACCCCTGCCCACCTTTCACATAGGTGACCAGGAACTTGACATGTGTCATATGTATAAATATCTCGGGATGAACGAAAGTGATGCAGACCTGACCCTTTCTCTAAAGAAGAGACTCTGGAAAAGATTGAAACCGTTGAAAGTTCTGTCGGAAGAGAACGTGGCATCAATGTTAAGATCGCTAGACTGTTTTACTTGTCTTTTATAAGGTCAGTTGTAGACTACGATGCGCTGCACTTGTTGCAGGCGCCCCGAGAACAGCAAGGATAGTGAACATGAGATCAGAACTAAACGTACCATCCATTTCTGATAGAATAATATTTATTTCCACCATATTTGGGGTCAAAGATCTGAGGGAACCCTTGTATCTTTCAGATACAAGGGTTTGCAACACAAAGTCACGCAAGCAGACGTGACTAATCACACACACGCGCGCCCTCTTATACACAAAATCTCCATCAACATTACAAAGCTCAGTATCCCAATAAGTAAAATACCAAAGGGTCGACCCATTCCACCATGGAAAAATTCAACATTGATCGAGCACCTTACATATCTACCACAAAAAAGTGTACATAACTATGTTAAAACAAATACGGTAAAGGAACACGCAGAATCTATGGGCAATGATGCATACAAGTGTTATGCTGACGGATCCGTACAGTATGGATACAAAGCTGGCTGTGCTTGCGCTGTATACAAAAATGGCTTACTGCAACATCAAGTTAATATGAGAATACAATATTGGGCCAGCACTACACAAACGGAGTTGACAGGTATACTCCTTGCAACGGAATTCTTAATGTCTCGGGGCTGTGGAGTAGTTTTCTGTGACTCTCAAAGTGCTCTTCGGACACTAAATTCTTTCAAAGCAGGTGGCGATGAGGAAATTGTGAGTTACATTAAGCGTAATGTGACATATATATATGCAATTGAGCGCAATTTCAACATTTAATTTGTATGGATACCATCTCATGTTGACATACACAAATTTTGGAAGGAAGCCTGCAGCAAATATACTGTGAACATAGATCTTGGGATGCCTCTTGCTAGGATTGTACATATATTGAAAAAATTATCATAAAGAAGAACTAGTAGATCTGACAAACACTCAAAGGCCTGAAAGCTATATCATTAGGCACTACGATCAGTATAGAGATAGCAAGCCTTCCCATAGGTGGCATCGAAGTCAAACAATGTGCAGATTAATCTAAATGCAGACTGCGTAACGAAGAAAACAAGCGAACGCTGAGCACTATATCTCGGAATGTCATGTGATGCAGCCATTCAGACCACCTAACATGAGATGTAAAGAACTATGTGAATATTTAATTTCAGTGCAAGAAATAATGGTACTATATCCTAAATTTACTGTGTAAAACTGCCTTAAACAAAGAACTCAGTGGCAAAAACACATCTAAGTAATGCTTCATTTATATGATGTATGATTTATATTTTTATTTTACCATGTACGTTATAGTGGTCACAGTATACTGCACTATGCCAAATATATGTAAAACTGTAATCACGATTCACCACGCCTGAGAAGATAGCCACGGTGGTAAATAAACCTTTGACTTAACTATGCTTCTACGTGTGTGTATATACATCGTATAATACTGTGTCTGTAACGATTCATGATTATTACAATCGCACTTTTTACATGTGCACTTACGTCCGTAATTGGAAGCATCTGCGTGGGCGGTCTGTATGGGTGATTGTTTGTTTGTTTGTTTGATTGTTTGATTGTTTGACTGTTTGTTTGTTGTGTGTGTGTGTGTGTGTGTGTGTGTGTGTGTGTGTGTATGTGTGTGTGTGCGTGTGTGTGTGTGTGTGCGTGTGTGTGTGCATGTGTGCGTACGTGCGTGCGTGCGTGCTAGTGTTTCATAAATATATGTGTGTGTATGCGTGCTCGTGTTTTATGTATATATATATATATATATATATATATATATATATATATATATATATATATATAATATATATTTTATGTATATATATATATAATATAAAATATATAAAAAATATATATATAATATATATATTTTATATAATATAATATATATATATATATATATAAATAATATATATTATATATAAATAATCATACATACATACATAACAATACATACTACTAATCAACATATCATCCACATACTATATACTAAAAACACTACATATACCATCATTATATATTACATAAACACAAAAACACACAATATTAGTATATATTATAATAATATTAATATATATAGATTATATACTAATATATATATATAGATATATAATTATATATTACTATATATATTATATTTATATTATTACTATACAACACTACAACACATACTATATATATATATATATTATATATATATATATATAATATCATATATACATATAAATATATATATATATAATAACCACACACATAACAACATAAATATAAAAACAATATTATATATATATATATATATATATATATATTATATATACTATATATATATATATATATATATTATATATATAATACATATATATAATATATATATATATATATATATATATATATATATATATATATATACATATATATATATATATATATATATATATATATATATATACATATATATATGTATATATGTGTGTTTGTGTATGTATATATCTACTTCCTCATTCACATAAGTTTGTGTTTAACGTAAACTTTCATATAAAGACAGGCCTTGATTTACATTCATAAATATCTTCTTAAAAGGGCGCTCCGGAAATCCTGTATCGATAAATCTAAAATCAGGCAGAGCAAACTTTTTCCATTTCTGATGTTGCTAGGCTTCTTAAACAATATATATGTAATCATCGTTTTTGGAAATGAAGGATGGGCATTGCCAGTGCTATGCCTCAAATTCCAGTTAATATGCTAATGACCCCACGAACCATTATTGGCTATTAACCAAAAGAAAATCCCGGTAGATCGGTCGGCGGCGAAGCGAAAACGTATGGCTCGCCGATAAATGATGCAGCCAGACTTTTCCTCTCCGGAGAAATATCGACTTTAAATAAGATGTAAATAAGGCCTACATTTCCGTCAACATTTTGCACAAACGTTAGCACTTTTCTTTTCCGAGCATCTGCTGACCGAACCATCTGGATTCACGCGGCCGTTTCCTGTGGAAGAACAGTTGACGCCAAATGCCACTCGAACTTCTTCTCTAAAGGACTGCCATGCAGCTTGCGTCCTTTGCATTTCACCGAGACTTTGATTTAACAGCTCTTTTCAGTTCCTTTTCAATTCTGATGCATCTGAAACTTCTTAGGACCATCATTTTATTTTCAGGCTAAGTATAAGCCCTTTCTCTCCTTTCCCATTCCTACCTGGCCCTCTTGCCAGCCTCAGTTGCTGCCCTTCTGCCTGCCACGCCACACAACGGCATATTCCCACGCCACACACCGTCCTATCTACAAGACGCTGACAATAGTCTATTCCCACGAGTCTTCTTTCTGCAGGTGTATCTGAGGTTTTATTACTTCATTTTTGCTTTCAATTATCTATGTACATGTTTTAATGAACAAGATGGTAGAGATATAGGTGTATTGTTTCTTGGTGTTGTATACATTTTATCTTATTTCTTTTTTCAACATATTTTTTTTCCCACTATTAATAACCTTATAATATACTTCTCATTACTCAAAGTATTAGAATATACGTAAAGGATATAAGAAAAGAGAAGTTCCTCTGAAGCCGATGAATCTCTCAGCTGTCTTGATGACTATCGGGGGAAGAGAAAAATAAACATCCATTCTAAACTTTATAAGTGTTACCGAACATTAGACTGATAGCGCTTAGGATATATCCAATAAACACTGGGATATTGTGGATATGAGCCCCCATCTAGCGACGAATTGGCTCTCGGGAGTAATGCCTTGATTTGCAAACCGGATATTGATTACGGATAAATGTCGTTTATCAGGAAGAGAAGAATGGACAGAGGCCTAAGACCCGTTGCCAGATGAATATCGACATATTCTCTCTGGCAATACATCAGCAGTGTTGATATGAGCCAACAGCAAATGTGTATGAGTGTGCGCATGCCTATCGTCTGACGCTCAACCATCAAGGCACACCACACACTCGCTCACATACACACATCACGTACACACAGACAAACATACACACACACACACACACACACAAAAACATACACATATACACACATACACACACATACACACACACACACACGCACGCACTCTCACCCTCCATGCAAATACATACATACACACATGCATACATACAAATATATATATATATATATATATATATATATATATATATATATATATATATATATATATATATAATAAAACACACAACACAACACACACACACACCACACACATGAAACACCCACACACACACACACACCACACATACACACACACACACACACACACACACACACACACACACACACACACACCACACACACACACACACACACACAATATATATTAATATATATCAATATTTTCATATATATATATATATATATATATATATATATATATATATATATATATATATATATATATATATATATATATATATATATATATATATAATATATAATATATAATAA